>NC_143039.1:69173614-69348614 GCF_057628025.1 Oncorhynchus mykiss | reverse complement strand
CGTGACATTTCTATCTGCAACATTCCACAACGTTTGCCTACTGAACATGGCCCTGGTGCATTGCAGGTCTAATCTAAAATGTGGAATGTGCCAGCTTTATCATCAGGTATCAGTGTTCACTATCAGTTGGGGGAATCAGGGCTCATCTGTGTTAACATTGTTGTGAATATTACTCATTGTTATATTTGTCTGTCTGTCCCTCAGGAATCAAGATGACTACCAGCTGGTGCGAAAGCTCGGCCGGGGCAAATACAGCGAAGTGTTTGAAGCTATCAACATCACAAACAACGAGAAAGTAGTCGTCAAAATACTCAAGGTACTGGCGCAGGACTTCATCCTATTGAGACCCAGTGTGTTTCTTTCAAATATATGTTTTGAATGTTTTTTTGACCCTTTATTAACCTCTATAGGGTACGTGGAACGGTAGCTTCTCAACTGTCAACAGCCAGTGAAACTGCAGGGCGCCAAATTAGAAACAACAGAAATCCCATAGCTAAAATTCCTCAAACATGCATGTATTTTACACCATTTGAAAGATATACTTGTTGTAAATCCAGCCACAGTGTCCGATTTCAAAAAGGCTTTACGACGAAAGCAAACCAAACGATTATGTTAGGTCGGAGCCAAGTCACAGAAAAACACAGCCATTTTTCCAGCCAAAGAATCAGAAATATAGATAAAATGAATCACTAACCTTTGATGATCTTCATCAGATGACACTCATAGGACTTCATGGTACACAATACATGTATCTGAGTTTACATTGGAGCGTTATGTTCAGTAGTTCCAAAACATCCGGTGATTTTGCAGAGAGCCACATCAATTCACAGAAATAGTCATAATAAACATTGATAAGCGATACAAGTGTTATTCACAAAATTAAAGATATACTTGCAACCGCTGTGTCAGATAAAAAAAAAAACTGTTTGGAAAAAGCAAACCATGCAATAATCTGAATTGGAGTTAACATTAGTCAGAAATAGCATTATAAATATTCACTTACATTTGATGATCTTCATCAGAATGCACTCCCAGGAATCCCAGTTCCACAATACATTTTGGATTTGTTCCATAAAGTCCATTTATGTCCAAATAACTCCTTTTGGTTCGCACGTTCAGTACACAATCTAAACTCACGACGCGCAGGCAGGTCCATGCAAAAGTTCAGACGAAAAGTTCCGTTATAGTCCGTAGAAACATGTCAAACGATGTATAGAATCAATGTTTAGGATGTTTTTAACATAGATCTTCAATAATATTCCAACCGGAGAATTCCTGTCTTCCGAAAAGCAGTGGAACGAGAGCTACCTCTCACGTGAACGAGTGTCACGAGCCTGTGGCACTCTGCCAGATCACTGACTCAAAGAGCCCTTATACGCCTCTCCTTTACAGTAGAAGCCTCAAACAAGCTTCTAAAGACGATTGACATCTAGTGGAAGCCTTAGGAAGTGCAACAGGACCAATATCCCACTGTATCTTCAAAAACCACAAACCTCAGATTTCCCACTTCCTGGTTGGATTTTTTCTCAGGTTTTCGCCTGCCATATGAGTTCTGTTATACTCACAGACATCATTCAAGCAGTTTTAGAAACTTCCGAGTGTTTTCTATCCAAATCTACTAACTATATGCATATTCATAGTTTAATATGGGCACACTTTTCATCCAAAATTCCCAAAGCTGCCCCCTACCCTAGAGAAGTTAAAGACAGAGGGGGAGACGGGCTTATGGGAGTAACAGTGGGAAGGCTGGAGTCAGGGGTGGAGCGTGTCTCTGCTGGGGAGAGACATACATACATACATACTACCTCTAGACCACAGGCTCTGCAACTCAGACCCAAAGTTATTGAAGCTGTGGATAGGTTTCACTAAGAGATTGGCAGCTAGTCTTTTACCTGTTATTTGGCCAATGACTGATGATTATGAATGGGCCATATAGCAGGGTTCCCCAATAGGCAGCTTATGTTAATTGTTAATTGACAGAAGCTCTGTCAAACATTCTCTTTGCCCAATCTCTCGGTCTGTTCTTCTCTCGTGCTCAACAGCCAGTAAAAAAGAAGAAAATCAAGCGAGAAATCAAGATTCTAGAAAACCTGCGAGGCGGCCCCAACATCATCTCACTTCTAGACATCGTCAAGGATCCAGTGGTCAGTTTCATCAACCTACCAATAACACATGCCATCATGCTGCTCGGTACATATCATATGACATTTTGGCTACCACTCTCGCTGAAAATCCAGCTGAATCTGGTATGAATCTGCTATTTAATGGTAGTTTATACTGATCATATTTGGTCTGTTTTTCAAAAGAAATTGTATAGTTTTTTTTATTGTATTTTTTTTATTGCAGTCTCGGACTCCAGCTCTGGTCTTTGAACACGTCAACAACACAGACTTCAAGGTAAGAAGAATCACAGTTAATTTTTATCCAGTCAAAATGGAAGCCGAAGCTTTGACCACATGCCTCTATTACTTCCCTCATGGTAGCATTCTGCTGAAATGTCTTCAGTTGTTCTTCTCTTTTTGCAGCAATTGTATCAAACGCTATCCGACTACGACATACGGTTCTACATGTATGAGATCTTGAAGGTAAGACCCCATTATTGTAACCTATAACTGGTTGTGCCTCCCAAATGGCACCCTGTTTTCTATATAGTGAACTATAATGGAATATGGTGCAATTAGGGACACAGTCTGGGTGATTGAGACTGGAGCTTCTCCAATCCCCCCTGATTAAAATAGCGTTATGTTGTTCAGGACTTCAGCTTTAAGTCGCAGCACTATAGAGTTGGGTGATTTTATTAGGATAGTATCTATCGGATACCGAAGATGATTGACGGCAATTGTCGATGGTGACATCATCGTGATGTGACAGCCAATTACAGAATGCAAGAGAACGATGTAAACGGAGCTAAGATTTTTTATTTTATAGCGGTCACTCTGGTGTCTAATTATTTTAAAAGCTGAATTTTGGCTAAAGCCTAATCCCGCCCCGCCCCACTCCTGCTGTTGCTGAGGGCCTCTCACTCTTCACCATGGTGATCAGGACAGGCGAGAGAGAGGCGCCTCATATGGAGGAGACGTGTTAAAGACGAGGATTTATCTGAGTGGACAGGCCTGACACGTCGCGCCTCTCTCTGTGCTGCCAGCCACAACCCCAGCTCAGCACAACCCATCTCCAGCCCCAGCTCAGCACAACCCATCTCCAGCCCCAGCTCAGCACAACCCATCTCCAGCCCCAGCTCAGCACAACCCATCTCCAGCCCCAGCTCAGCACAACCCATCTCCAGCCCCAGCTCAGCACAACCCATCTCCAGCCCCAGCTCAGCACAACCCATCTCCAGCCCCAGCTCAGCCAGGAGTATTTATACCACAGCTGCTCCTCACATGGCTGCTTTTCAACTAGCTACAGGAAAACCACTATGCCTGAGACTTCATGAGTTTATTATTATTCAGTTTACACTGTAGCCTGTATGGATGGATAAAAACCTGCGGGTTTCATAATTATTTCAATAGCATTTTTAAGCATTTACCCGTTGACTTGATCTCTGAGGACAATGGGAATATACTTGACTTTTGTTTGTCCTCAGCATCTTTCTTGTGAAGACACCTGATGTTTAAAAAAAAAAACAAGGCTCTAAAAATGGCAGTACTATGGACAGGGTTCACTTAGGTTTGCTGCTCTACAACAGCTCTGTCTCAGACGGTGGTAGCAGCCTTGTTGATTCCTACTGCCAATCATGGGACAGAAAGCTGCAGATCTCCAGGAGCAGGGTTGATGAGAATATAATGTTCACATTTTCAGTGGGATTATTGTATGTAAAACTATAATACTTTATTAATATAAGTCTATTTTAGACTTTTAGATGTATAGTGTGTGTAGGGTCACATTCTGCCGGTGGGAAAGCAAATCAATCATTACACCACTGATGATAATACCCAATAGGTGTGTTGGCCAAGTGTTTTCCATTATGTTTTGGTCACTAGGACTTAATGCAGCCATAAAGATGACTCGCAAGTTCTTTCTCCCCACTTAATTGGCTGGAATACGTTAGAGAGACCTGTTATCCACCTGTGAGCACCGTGGCTATGTTCAGTACGCACAAAACGCTCACAAACTGGGAGGTACTATCTGAACTTGGCCGATGAGAAATGCTTGCTTCTTTTGTTTTCTGTTGCAAAACGTTTTTCCACGGTGTGCCGTAGTGAACGTGAGCCAGTTGTCAGCTGTTTCTCCTCTCTGTTCACACCCTCAGGCTCTGGACTACTGTCACAGTATGGGAATCATGCACAGAGACGTCAAGCCACACAACGTCATGATCGACCACGAACACAGAAAGGTACTGGCCTATCCTTCCCTTTTCCCTCCCTCCCTTCTCTACTCTGATTGGCTAATGTACGTGTGGTCACAGAGACCAACTTATGGCCGGAGTATTGCCTGACAGTTTGCTGCTGTTGGGTTTAGTTGGTTCGCAAAGCACTCATCTGTGATTGGTCCAATTGTGGCATACAAGAAATTTAGCCAATCGTTGACTAGCTTGTGAGTGTGTAACCACCACAGTAGAAAGCTCAACATGAATCTTTCCCCAATAGAGAACTACTCAGCACAACCCCTCTGAGGGGTCTAATGGGACCTTTTCATTCACTTGGTAGGATAATTCATGTTGCCTCTTGAGGTAAGACAAATTTCAGAGATAGTCTTTGGTTTATTTTTCTAATATGATATAAAACATTAATCATATTTATTTACTAAGGTTCGGTCCCCCATTGTGACTATTAAACATAAATTATCAATTAATTTATGAGATTTCTATCTGATTCTGTATATACAAATTACAATTCATGCACTCCCCACACACACACACATTTTTTGACAAAGTCCTGAGTGTGTTGATTTAATCCATCTATATGAATATTAGTCCTGGCCGTTGGATTCTAATAATGTTTTCAAACTAACTGGATTTCATCTTCTGTCTCCTAGCTTCGCCTTATAGACTGGGGTTTGGCAGAGTTCTACCACCCTGCTCAGGAGTACAACGTACGAGTGGCTTCCCGATACTTCAAGGGTCCAGAGCTGCTGGTCGACTACCAGGTTAGTCAGGCGTCGTGCCAGGCGTCGTGCCCCATTGAACACGGCCCTGTTTTATCAGCTTTCTTCTAAAGACGATATACTGTATTCCTACTGCATTGATCTGGGGAACAATCGACTGTCGTATAGCTATGGTTCTTGGTTTACTTTCGTCCTCAGAAGATTGAATTAGATGCATCTGTTCTGTACAATGTAGGTTTATGCCACATTTTATCCAGAAAATAAATCATGCAGTCAGAGCAGATGTCATTTCACATCTGCCCAGAACACCGTCCCGAAAAAACCCCCACTCAAAATGTAAAAGGGATCATTTCTTTTGTTTTATTAAAAATTCACCTCAATAACCTACATCTAATTTAATTCTACTGTCGCCTTTTCCTTGACTTATTCTGTGGTCTGATGTTTTGACACCATTCCCTGTTGACTGTCCCTGTATAGATGTACGACTACAGTTTAGACATGTGGAGCTTGGGCTGCATGCTGGCCAGTATGATCTTCAGGAAGGAGCCTTTCTTCCACGGACACGACAACTATGACCAGGTGAGAGCTCAGCCATCCTATCAAATCAACCAAACTATACATCAATCAATTGTATTTGTTTATAGATACTTTAGTTTATTTAGTAAATATTTTCTTAACTCTGCATTGTTGTTAAGGGCTTGTAAGTATTTCACGGTAAGGTACACCTGTTGTATTCGGCGCATGTGACAATTTGATTTGATTATAACATTACTTTATTGTCCAATGGCATGTCTGCTGCTTTATCCCCTCTGATAGACAACTAGTAGTAGTGGTTCTAGTGATGTTCGGGCAGCCCTCCATTGTTTAATGCATGTCATGTCCCGTTTGTTTTGCAGCTTGTACGAATCGCAAAAGTCCTGGGCACAGAAGACCTGTATGACTACATCGACAAATACAACATCGAGCTAGACCCAAGGTTCAATGACATCCTGGGCAGGTAGGTTGCAGAATCGCAGAAGTTGTTAGTGTTGCGTCTGTCTGTCAGTTTGAGCAATGAGACGAGGCGTAGAATCACAATGACTAGTTATTTTGGATGCACTGTGATTTGTAGATCAGCGATTCTGCACATTCCGGCTGCGATAGTCAATCTAGTTCAGAGATTCTGCGCATTCCGGCTGCGATAGTCAATCTAGTTCAGAGATTCTGCACATTCCGGCTGCGATAGTCAATCTAGTTCAGAGATTCTGCGCATTCCGGCTGCGATAGTCAATCTAGTTCAGAGATTCTGCACATTCCGGCTGCGATAGTCAATCTAGTTCAGAGATTCTGCGCATTCTGTCTGACCGTGAGGAGAGGCTGTGTCCATGTTGTGTTCTGTCTATGACCATTTAGTCTGTTTCCCAGGCATTCCCGTAAGCGGTGGGAGAGGTTTGTCCACAGTGAGAACCAGCACCTGGTCAGCACTGAGGCACTGGACTTCCTGGACAAGCTGCTGCGTTACGACCACCACGCCCGCCTCACCGCCCGGGAGGCCATGGAGCACCCCTACTTCTGTGAGCTCCACCTCTTAAATAGCATACATACTTAACATGCATGGTCAGAGTGGAGGCCATTGATTCCTCCTACTTCTGTGACCTGCGAGTCATTCCTACCGTACTATATATACACACACTTCTTCCCATTGTTCACAGGAATGTATTGAACTCTGAGGTCACGGTTGTGATGCATAGCTGCGTTTGTGTCTGAAATATCTGCTGCATCTCTGTGGCCTTAGCTTGCTTTTCTGTCATTCTCTGTCTGTCAGACCCCATTGTGAAAGACCAGGCGAGGATGGGCTCTATATCAGGGCTGTCGACTGGTTCTACCCCAGTCAGCTCCTCCAGTATGATGACAGGTAACAAACACGGGGTCTGATGATATGAGGTGTCTGCAGGGGTCATAACAGTATGTGGCTGTTCTGAAGAGATGATTCTACAGCTGGCCAAGGAGGACTGTTAATTATAGAAAATAGTATCAGTTCTTATGTGAATATTTTCTTCTTAGGGAAGACCCCAGACTCTTCCTCTGACCCTGTTTTCCTCCTCTTCTCCAGGCATCACTTCCATGTCCTCGTCGCAGCCCCTGGCTAACGTGGCGGGCTCTCCTGTGATCTCTTCCCCCAGTGCTCTGGCCACGCAGGTCCCAGCCGCCGGGGCCCAGCCCTGAAAGGTGCTCTCAGCCTGGGGCCCGGGACGGACCCACTGCCCCTGTCTGGCCCGGCCTACCAAGCCCTCAGCAGGTCCAGGCAACAATCATTTTTATGTTGAGTATAACAAAGAGAGAGAGAAAAAAAGATATTAGGTTCCCCTTTTTTCTTTTACCATACAATAATTATATAATGAGATCCGGGCGCACAACGAGAGACAGAAAAAAGATAAAACAAACATTACTTGCGTCTGTGTCCGGATAAAAACAGTAGCTGCGTTCTTTCATAATGAGTGTCTAGAAATGCAACTACAATGTAGAAATGAAGCAAAATGGATAATAAAATGTATTTTATATGTCCCTAAAGTACTTTTGTTTGAGGTGGTTTTCTATGGGCCAGAGGTTGTACTCATTTTCTAGTGTTTTTGTTTTCTAATCAACTGTTAGTGGTCACATGAAATGACTCATGGGCTGCATGTAACACTTTCTGTTTGTTAAATACATTTCTTCTGTTGGTCATATCGTTTCAACATTGAATTTCTCTCTATAGAACGGCACCCCCCCCCCCCGTAGTTATTTTCAATGTTATCCGTAATGTTCTTATCACGAGGCATTTTCACAATGATTATGCTTGTTATTTAGTTGTGGCTATTCCAAGGCTCATTGAACAACCATTTTGTACAAGAGTTAAGGTGACATATGACATTGTGTTTATAAAATGTGTTCAATAAGCCCATGTTGTTGTAGTTTACTGGCTAGTTGAGACTTCACTGGCTCATTGTTTTACTTTAGTTTAAGAGACCTCACTGTCCCAGTTTTACTAAATGAGGAGTTGACTTGTTTGAAGCTGAGATGGAAAATGGAGAAAGTCCAGTTGGATAAATGATCATACACGTATAGAAACCTAAGTCTCTTACCTTCCGGAAAAGCACCAAGATCAATGATTGAATCTCCTTTTTTTGTACAATTTGAATGATATATACTTACATGGTTGTTTAATTAATGAGCCCAGGAATGGAATCTTTCACTCTGTAGCTAAAGGGTTATCATGAGTTCCAATTCATAAGAGTTATTGTGAGAGGCTGCAGCTCAAACAGTGGGTGAAGAAGAGTTTGCACTCAAGGCTCTCTGGATAAGTATCTGCTAAATTACTCAAATCTAAGGTAGGACTAGTATCAGGACTAGAACAGTATCTGTCGTGTGGGGAAATTAAGGGTTGTTCAGAAGGGATTTTTTTATTTTTACTGGGAGCTACAACCTGAACTTATTCAATAAGTGTTTTTTTTATAGAAAAACCCTTTGCTTTGGTGTACCCTACTCAATCATTACCCAGAAGGCCCAGTAGATTTGGTTATGCACTATGCAGAAATCGCTCAGCCATGAACTGGTTGCAAACATTCTAATAGTCTGCTTATTTTCAGTTTGCGATAAAACAAGTATGGTGTAGAGTAATTGTTCCATCTCAACCGCTGTGAAATATTTTCAGCTGTTTTGAACCTAGTGAACAAAGCCAAAATGTCACTTAACAGGAAGCATAGAAACAGATCTATAACTCACATTTCTATGTGAATTTGGTCAGGTAGCCCAAAAAGTGACATATTGCAGGTTTAAAGCCCTGGCCCACAAGTGAATGCGAATATCACATTGAAAAGACAGATCTGGTGGAAAACTTCAGGTGGTGGTCAGGGACACATTGCTGATGCGATCAGGCTACTGAAACAACACTCCGCCCACAATAAAGGTGTGTTGTTGGAGCAAGAGGGACCTTTTTTCATGCCTAGCTTTTGAGGAATGTGTTTTGTGGCTTCATAAAAGGCTAGCGGTTAGCTGGCTACTGCCATCAAGTTGATGTATTGTCAGATTTAGCCTATTCCATTTACATACTGCATTTGAATATAGCGTGGGAAAAGGGCATCTAGACACTGTGGATGCATTTAAATATAGGTGTAGATGCATGACTTGTTCGGATTTCCATGATCAGAATACAAAAGCTGCATGAACTGTCAAGTCTAGACCTGGCGTTACTCAACAGCAGCAGGGATGGGAGTCACAAGGAGGATATTGTTTTAAGTCTTCTGGTTCATTTGATACAGATCTCCTTTACGGAATCAGTTCTAAATAGCACCCTATTCCCTATATAGTATCCTACTTTTGACAGGGTGCCATTTGGGATACAGCCTGGGAATCGAAACCGAACAGTTTGGATTCCCAGGCTAGCCCAGAGTCTCTCCCATCTGGGGAAGGTTAGGAAGGGAAACAGGGCCCTGGTTCTGCTGAAGTGGAAGAATGGAATATGAGCGTGGGCCCCTACACACAGTAGAGACTACCAAATTTGAGAAAGGGATTCTTTCATCAATCAAATGTATTTATAAAGCCCTTTTCATCCAATCAATCTCTGAAGGTGGTGAGTATCTGACCACAATCAATTATTTTACTCGTCCCCTGATCTTGGCCAGATGTTTAGGTGTAGACATGTTAACACCAGGTATAAACCGGGCTCTTGAAAGCCCTTTCCCTCAGGTGAACCCATAACTCAAAGGCACCATCTACTTGGCAAAACAGGTATTTTTACTGTTCAGAGATTTGAAATACTGTCATACTCTGATAACAAAATAGTTTATTATTAATACAGCTAATTATACCATATTTTGGATCGAGTCCATCAAAGTTATATCCACACCCTGTAGCAACTCATTACGTCCAGCAGGTGGAAGCATTGTGGAGAGTAATTAAAGTAGTGAGTCAATCAAAACAAAGTGGATGACTGCTACTGCTGTCATATTTTCACGCTCCTCTTACATAATCCAATGTCTCACACTACTCCCACTCAGCTCATCGCACCAGGAATGAGCAGTTCCATGACAAACACTTTATTTCTATACAGCTGAAGGTGGTTTCTTCAAAAGGCAGACGGAAGGCGACTTCAATGCGGCGAACAGAGACAAGGCTGTGTGTCTGGTGAGGTGTAAACTGACTACACCTGCACAAGAGTTGACCTGATAGAGAAACTGGGCTAGAAAAGAAACGCAGAACGTGCATTCATTCTGGTTGGCCTAACCAACTATGCCAATGGGGGGGGGGGGTGGGGTAAACCAAAGTGTTTTGACGTGACCCTTGAATTCAGCAACAGCATTTAACTCCCTGCGAGTAGACTCAATGCACAGCTGCCGTGTAACAAAGAGTATGGTAGAGAGAGAGGGACACGTATTCAGTACAGGATATGACCGTAGAGCACTTTGTGGCTTTTTGTCCCTTAGGTGCAGATCTAGGATCAGCTTCCCCTCCCCAAATCCTAACCTTAACATTAGTGGGGAAACTGCAAAACTGACCCAAGATCAGAGTCTAGGGGAAATTTAACTCTGCTTCCTCCCATACACCCGTGAGCCAGTAAGTGAATAACCGTCCTACCTAGCCTAACATCAGTTACAAAATTGAGGTACAGTACAAATAAACCTATTGGTCATCATCCAAGTGCACCCCACCCTATAACCATCCCAACCCCTCTGTTCTCATCTGCAAGCCCACTGAATATTCAAGCTAGAAAGGGGCATCATGACAAAAATATATTACAGTAATCATCAGGTCATTGGAACAAGGAGTGAACAGAACAGCCTACTCTAGGCAGGGCAAAAAAGGGCAACCAGGCACAAAAAAAAAAAAAAATCCCATGATTCACATTGGTTTTATATTCATACAGCTAAAGCTGGCTGTCTTTCAGACCATGAGTTGAGGCGCTACCACCATTTGGTAGCAAAGGGTGTTGGAGGTACAATTACCAAGTCAAGTCATTTGCGGCGAGGCACCACCCAATGGTTATGATGGAGTTCAATGTGGCGAGAGTCAACGTCCTATTGCCACCATCCATTCCAAGCTACCTTCGCCTGGCTCTTGGATAAAAAGTCAGATTCAAGGAGGTCTTGGCTGGATCCATCGACCCCCTCAGTAAGCGCTGTCATTAGGCACCAGGGAGACATCACACCCTTCCTTTGGTGGAGCTGCTCAGCTCAGTTCATGATTTATAAATCCAATAGTTCTCAAAAGTTCAGTCACAAAGTGCATTGGCTGTGGACTTGTCCGTCGTCGTCGGTATCCATTCGGGTCAGATCAGTCGGTGGCAGGCAGATGATTGGCTGAGAGGGGTGGGGGGGGTCACATGATGCAGCACTTGTTCTTGAAGATGTGTGGGTCTTTGTAGCGCAGTCTCTGTTTGGGTCGGTACTTCTCCAGGTAGGTCAGCTGCTTGCTGTTGATCGCCCCTCGGCGCTTCCTGGAAAACAAAAAAAACATGGATATTTAAGAACGAACTACAGTAAGAGAACTGAGCTCAACAGACCTCATCTGTAGAGGTTCTTATCCTCTAATAATAGGGCCACTTGTTCAAAACAGACAGATCCATAAGCATTTAAATCAGTCAAAAAAGGTGTGTCTGACAGCCATGACAATGAACGCAAGAGCAACAAGTTTCATAACATGACCGCAGTAGATCAAGAGAGTTTGGCAGAATACAGAAGAACAGTAAGACGGAAAGAGAGTGAGGGATACTCACTGTCTGATAAACTGGATGGCGTCCTCATATTTCATACCACTCTCGATCAGTGCCAACGCCACCAGCACCGGGGCTCTGCCAAGACAGAACATCCACAACAGGCCAGTCAGAAACAATCACATCACTAACTGATATAGAAAGTTGACTTTCTTTCTTAGATTCCTTTCCAGATGGGATGCAAAGGGTCCCAAAGCTTCATTCAGGCCCTCCGGCACCAAAATGATCTATTGAAACCAAAATTATTTTAGGCAGGGAACAATAGAGGGGATAGATAGGGGGCGCACTGCAATACCTTACTGTACAGAACAGAATAACCTGTGGCTGTATAGGACAGTGGTGACTCCTGAATATGAGGGCCAGAGTACGGCTGGTGAGTGGTGCCCTTTACTGAAACAGTGAAAGCTTGGGACGTGGGAGGGTGAAGTTGCTCCTAGATGCTGATCTGGAATCAGTTTAGCATTTCCACCACTAATGGTTATGTTTAGGATTGGGGAAGGAGAAGCTAGATCTGTACCCAGATGAAAACTCCCCCCCAGAGTGTGTGGGACATAGAAAGGCAAAGTGTGAGACAATGGCTGTGTGTGTGAGTGTGCTCTCATACACAACCTTCTCAAACAGAGCATCCCCTTACAAGGCACAGACAGAGCTATGTGCTTTCAGCCAGACTAACTTCCACTAACCTGTTGAATCCACAAAAGCTTTAGCTCAACACTGCTTACTAATAGGGTTAAGGGGGCTGGTTCCGCCATAACCTCAGAGTTTTGGGTCTTTTTAATGAGGAGCGGGGATAAAGATGTGTCAGTCTCAGAATAAACCGGGGACACAATATTCTGTGAACGTTTCAAAACAAATCTAATCATGGGCCATTAAGGTTTTTCCTGTTAGACACACAACCTAAACGTAAGCCTGTAACCCCCTCTTAGTGAGCCTTTGCTCAGAGAAAAAGGGTGCTGAAACAGTCTTTTCCATTTGAAACGTATGAAAATAAATAAGTTGGGCCAAGAAAACATTGGCACCATTTCAAAAGCTGAGGCTAGCTCCTTGGGGAAGGGAGATGTGCGTCAGAGATGGGGTTATACTGCCACCAAACCAGACTGCCAGGGTTATACTGCCCCCAAACCAGACTGCCAGGGTTATACTGCCCCCAAACCAGACTGCCAGGGTTATACTGCCCCCAAACCAGACTGCCAGGGTTATACTGCCCCCAAACCAGACTGCCAGGGTTATACTGCCCCCAAACCAGACTGCCAGGGTTATACTGCCTCCAAACCCAGACTGCCAGGGTTATACTGCCTCCAAACCCAGACTGCCAGGGTTATACTGCCTCCAAACCCAGACTGCCAGGGTTATACTGCCCCCAAACCAGACTGCCAGGGTTATACTGCCCCCAAACCAGACTGCCAGGGTTATACTGCCCCCAAACCAGACTGCCAGGGTTATACTGCCTCCAAACCAGACTGCCAGGGTTATACTGCCCCCAAACCCAGACTGCCAGGGTTATACTGCCCCCAAACCCAGACTGCCAGGGTTATACTGCCCCCAAACCAGACTGCCAGGGTTATACTGCCCCCAAACCAGACTGCCAGGGTTATACTGCCCCCAAACCAGACTGCCAGGGTTATACTGCCCCCAAACCCAGACTGCCAGGGTTATACTGCCCCCAAACCAGACTGCCAGGGTTATACTGCCCCCAAACCAGACTGCCAGGGTTATACTGCCTCCAAACCAGACTGCCAGGGTTATACTGCCCCCAAACCAGACTGCCAGGGTTATACTGCCCCCAAACCAGACTGCCAGGGTTATACTGCCCCCAAACCAGACTGCCAGGGTTATACTGCCCCCAAACCAGACTGCCAGGGTTATACTGCCCCCAAACCCAGACTGTCAGGGTTATACTGCCCCCAAACCAGACTGCCAGGGTTATACTGCCCCCAAACCAGACTGCCAGGGTTATACTGCCCCCAAACCAGACTGCCAGGGTTATACTGCCCCCAAACCAGACTGCCAGGGTTATACTGCCCCCAAACCAGACTGCCAGGGTTATACTGCCCCCAAACCAGACCCCCATGTCACTCGGTTTATAACTCTACCCCTACTACATTCTGTTGGACTGTTTGTTTGTGTGTAATAAGAAGAAGAGCAGTGTGTCTTTACACAAAGTCTGATCAGTATAATACTGTCCTATTGTTCAAAAACATGTCCCAGTGGGGTGGTTGCTAGCTAGAATGGCTCACTTTCTCCCTTCACAGCTTCAAAACGACAAGAGGGAAAGTTAGCCTATCCCTGCTGCAGACAGAGGGGTGGATCCAGGGTCATCTCTAGTTACTGGGCTGCTGGGCTGGGGCCTGATATAAACACTAGATGGAATGGGATGGAACAGCAGATTCAATTATAGGGTATTGGCCCCCGCTCTGCTCCAACTGGGGTCGGGCCTGATCCCAGCTAAAAGGTCATGGAAGGAGCCCAGCGTACGTACAGTGAAGAGGGGACCGCAAAAACAAATGCCTCCTTCCTGTTTCGTCTTCAGACTTCACCCCCGGTGCCTCTAATAATACTGTGGGATTACTGAATTGCTGCAGCACGGGGGCACCAAGGGGTCTGTTTGTGTTGACTTTGGCCCAGTGCTAGGCTAGCTAGCTAGCCAGCCCTCAGAGAGAAGGGGAGACAGGGAGGGGTCTAGACACCGGTCTAGAAGAGGTTGTTCAGTATGATGGGGTGGGCAGCTACGCATTAGCCTGGTCCCATATCTTTTTGTGGTTTCTTGCCAACTCCTTTGGTTATTGTCACACCAGCACACACAGATCTGGGACCAGGCAACCTCATTGTGGCTGTGTAGAGGAAGAGTGGGTACTGGGAAAACTCACGCTGAAGCGCTGAGCTAGAAGGATACTCGCCGCTATTATCTGTCTTACTCAGAAGGCCCCTTTTCTTTCCCCTAGAAATGAACAATGGGTGTGTCCCAAACGGCACCATATATAGTGCTGCCACTTGGGACGCAACCAGAGGTGCCTATCCTATCCTTGAACCTGGAGAGGTGTGGGTCCGGTGAGAATGAGCCTCCCTTGACCCAGGTTTAACCAACTGACTGGCAGATAAACTTGGTAAGCACTGTGCAAAGCTCAGTGACAGTCAACACAACCTCTTTGGATCCAGTTCCGTGTGATACCTTGTTAACCTTAAATCAAAAATGTCCCCTTGATCTGATTATAGGCAATGATATGCATGAATACTCAAACACGGTTGTCCATTCACTACAGAGCATCCTACTGGTCCCCTAATACAGAGTATCAATAATAATAATAATAATAATAATAATAATAATAATAATAATAATAATAATAATAGCCATTTAGCAGATGCATATACCCAAAGTGACTTACAGTCATGTGTGCATACATTTTAAATATAGGTGGTCCCAGGAAACAAACCCACTATCCTGGTGTTATGAGCACCATGCTCTACCAACTGAGCTGGTCCCCTCACCTGCCCAGTCCAGCCACACAGTGCACAGCTACGCAGCAGCCTGGATCCTCTAGGAAACGGGACCTTAGCAGACTCAGCCAGTCCTCCACCACCTTAGAGGGAGGGGGCGCGCCGTCGTCAAACTGCCAGTCCTGGGGAGGGAGAGAGAGAGATAGACTGCGGCCTTAGGGCTCAGACACACCAATAGCATTTGCTGGCTGAGAGTACTTAGCACCTCTAAACATAATTAGCGCGCTGATTTTACATGTAGAATCTTGTGAAAACGATCGTCAGATTAACACTAGATCTACTTTCGGTGCGATGTGTTCGAGCATTAATGACACGATGCTCCTGGGAAATAGTATGGTTTGGAATCTCATGCATAGCACTTTGGAATGTTGTGTTGACTGTACTTGAAGTGTTCTCTGTTGTCATTTTCTAAGCTTCACAAAGTTGTTTAAAATGAAAGTTCAGGTGACCACAGTGGGGAAAACATTGGTTTGCATGCCACTGCAATGCCAAGCACACTAGGATTGGGCGGTATACCGTATATATACAGTATACCAGGGTATTTGGGATGGTTTTTCAATACCATTGAAACTATTTATTTGAAGTTTTTCAATACATTTTAATATTTGTAGCTATTTTTTAAAGTAAATATCTGCAGTTAACTTGTGTAATTCATTAGGAGATAAAGCAGATTGCGTTCTTCATTTCACCAGGCACATTATGATGCTTACTTAGTTCCCCAGAACAGTTTATCCAGTCACGTGCTTGTTAGTAAGTAGCACAACGTGAGAAAGCGGGAGTGAGAAAGCGGGAGCAGGTGAGTCCGGCTGTGTATTGACAGGGGTCGCGCGTTTTATGTTGAACGTTTTTGTTGTTGTTGCTTGAACAGAGTGATCAGGGACGTGCAGCTATAGTTTTCCTTCACAGAAAATGCATTAATGCAAACACATTCAGCAGAAAATAGATTAATTTTCATCAGATGACAACAGAAGTGCAATGCTATTTGGCTGGCAGCCAAAGGTAAATCAGCTTAAAATGAAAAGGCTAACACTACGCATGTCCATCATATTTCTAATGTTTAGGCCTATCATAAACATAATGTAGCCAGCTATATTTCCAATTTTTTTGCTTAAAGTTAATCTTGCATTTTACCTGAGAAATAGGCTGCCTATTTGAAAAGCACTGGAGAACAGTAGCTACAGTACAAATCAGGTAGAGCGCTGTCTGCTCATCTGAAGCACAGAATTAGTATGATGCCGAGCAGAAATTACAATAAGAAGCATTTTAGATCTGTGCTTACAAAGCGCAGCAAGATACACTATATATACACACTATATATACACACAGTGCAATCGGAAAGTATTCAGACCCCTTCACATTTTGTTACGTTACAGCCTTATTCTAAAATTGATGATTTTTTTTTTTTAACACAACAACCCTGCTGAAAAACATACCCACAGCATGATGCTGCCACCACCATGCTTCACCGTACGGATGGTGCCATGTTTCCTCCAGACGTGGTGCTGGAATTCAGGCCCAAGAGTTCAACCTTGTTTCTCATGGTCTGAGAATCTATAGTTGCCTTTTGGAAAACTCCAGACGGGCTGTCATGTGCTTTTTACGGGGTAGTGGCTTCCGTTTGACCACTCTACCATAAAAGTCTGATTGGTGGAATGCTGCAAAAATGGTTTGTCCTTCTGGAAGTTTCTCCCATCATCACATAAGAACTCTGGAGCTCTGTCAGAGTGACCATCGTTTTCTTGGTCACCTCTCTGACCCTTCTCCCCCGATTGCTGAGTTTCGTCAGCTCTAGGAAGAGAGTCTTGGTGGTTCCAAACTTCTTCCATTAAAAAATGATGGAATCCACCGTGTCCTTGGGGACATTCAATGCTGCAGAAATGTTTTGGTACCTTTCCCCAGATCTGTGCCTCGCCACAATCCTGTCTCGGAGCTCTATGGACAATTCCTTCAACCTCATGGCTTGGTTTTTGCTCTGACATGCACTGTCAACTGTGGGACCCTATGTAGACAGTTGTTTGCCTTTCCAAATCGTGTCCAATCAATTTAATTTATCACAGGTGGACTCCAATCAAGTAGTAGAAACATCAAGGACGATCAATTTAAACAGGATGCACCTGAGCTCAATTTCGAATCTCATAGAAAAAGAAGGTCTGAATACTTATGTAAATAAGGTACAGTTGAAGTCGGAAGTTTACATACACTTAGGTTGGAGTCATTAAAAGTTGTTTTCAACCACTCCACAAATTTCTTGTTAACAAACTATAGTTTTGGCAAGTCGGTTAGGAAATCTACCTTGTGTATGACAAGTATTTTTCCAACAATTGTTTACAGACAGATTATTTCACTGTATCACAATTCCAGTGGGTCAGAAGTTTACATACACTAAGTTGACTGTGCCTTTAAATAGCTTGGAAAATTCCAGAAAATGATGTCATGGCTTTAGAAGCTTCTGATAGGCTAATTGACATCATTTGAGTCAATTGGAGGTATACCTGTGGATATATTTCAAGGCCTACCTTCAAACTCAGTGCCTCTGCTTGATATCATAGGAAAAAAATCAATAGAATTCAGCCAAGACCTCCACAAGTAAAAAAAACTTTGTAGACCTCCACAAGTCTGGTTCATCCATGGGAGCAATTTCCAAACGCCTGAAGGTACCACGTTAATCTGTACAAACAATAGTATGCAAGTATAAACACCATGGAACCACGCAGCCATCATACCGCTCAGGAAGGAGATGCGTTCTGTCTCCTAGAGATGAATGTACTTTGCTGCGAAAAGTGCAAATCAATCCCAGAATAACAGCAAAGGACCTTGTGAAGATGCTGGAGGAAACAGCTACAAAGGTATCTATATCCACAGTAAAACGAGTCCTTTATCGACATAACTTGAAAGGCCGCTCAGTAAGGAAGAAGCCACTGCTCCAAAACCGCCATAAAAAAGTCAGACTTCGGTTTGCAACTGCACATGGGGACAAAGATCGTACTTTTTGGAGAAATGTCCTCTGGTCTGATGAAACAAAAATAGAACTGTTCGGCCATAATGACCATCGTTATGTTTGGAGGAAAAAGGGGGAGGCTTGCAAGCCAAAGAACACCATCCCAACCGTGAAGCACGGGGTGGCAGCATCATGTTGTGGGGGTGCTTTGCTGCAGGAGGGACTGGTGCACTTCACAAAATAGATGGCATCATGAGGATGGAAAATTATGTGGATATATTGAAGCAACATCAAGATATCAGTCAGGAAGTTAAAGCTTGGTTCCAAATGGACAGTGACCCCAAGCATACTTCCAAAGTTGTGGCAAAATGGCTTAAGGACAACAAAGTCAAGGTATTGGAGTTGCCATCACAAAGCCCTCACCTGGAATTTTTACTAGGATGAAATGTCAGAAATTGTGAAAAACTGAGTTTAAATGTATTTGGCTAAGGTGTATGTAAACTTCAACTGTATGTTGAAAAAAATATATACATAAAATTTGCAAAAATGTCTAAAAACCTGTTTTTGTTTTGTCATTTTAGGGTATTTTGTGGAGATTGATGAGGGGGAAAAGTATTCAATCCATTTTAGCATAAGGCTGTAACGTAACAAAATGTGGAAAATGTCAAGGGGTCTGAATACTTTCCGAAGGCACTGAATATGTGCCTGAGTATGTGGACACCCCTTCAAATTAGTGGATTTGGCTATTTCAGTCAAGCCCGTTACTGACAGGTGTATAAAATCAAGCACACAGCAATGAAATCTCAATAGACAAACATTGGCAGTAGAATGGCCTTACTGAAGAGCTCAGTGACTTTTGACATGGCACAGTCATAGGATGCCACCTTTCCAACAAGTCAGTTTGTCAAATTTCTGCCCTAATAAAGCTGAACCGGACAACTGTAAGTGCTTGTATTTTGAAGTGGAGCAACAACAGCTCAGCCGCGAAGTGGCCACACCAGCTCACAGAACGGGACCGCCAAGTGCTGAAGCGTGTAAAAATCATCGGTCCTCAGTTGCACACAAGCCTAAGATCACCTTGCGCAATGCCAAGTTTTGGCTGGAGTGGTGTAAAGGTCCCCAACTCCATGTGGGGGGCCCAACTCCATATTAATGCCCATGATTTTGGAATGAGTATCAGCCACAGTGGTCTGGACCCAGGGCCTGTTGATCTACAGTCACAGTATCAGCCACAGTGGTCTAGCCACAGTGGTCTGGACCCAGGGCCTATTGATCTACAGTCACAGTAGTCTGGACCCAGGGCCTGTTGATCTACAGTCACAGTAGTCTGGACCCAGGGCCTGTTGATCTACAGTCACAGTAGTCTGGACCCAGGGCCTGTTGATCTACAGTCACAGTAGTCTGGACCCAGGGCCTGTTGATCTACAGTCACAGTAGTCTGGACCCAGGGCCTGTTGATCTACAGTCACAGTAGTCTGGACCCAGGGTCTGTTGATCTCCAGGGAGGGCTGGCTGTCTAGGGAGTGTTTAAAAAGTATCACTAACTCATACCTCTCAACAATTGTCCCAAATACAGTTCCAGTCAAACGTTTGGACACACCTACTCATTCCAGGGTTTTTCTTTATGTTTACTATAATCTACATTGTAGAATAATAGTGAAGACATCAAAACTATGAAAAAGCACATGGAATCATGTAGTAACCTGAAGTGTTAAACAAATCAAAATATATTTTAGATTTCACATTCTTCAAAGTAGCCACCCTTTGCCTTGACAGCATTGCACACTCTTGGCATTCTCTCAACCAGATTTACCTGGAACAGTCTTGAAGGAGTTCCCACATACGCTGAACACTTGTTGGCTGCTTTTCCTTCACTCTGCAGTCCAACTCATCCCAAACCATCTCAATTGGGTTGAGGTCAGGTGATTGTGGAGGCCAGGTCATCTGATGCAGCACTCCATCACTCTCCTTCTTAGTCAAATAGCCCTTACACCGCCTGGAGGTGTTTTGGGTCTTTGTCCTGTTGAAAACAAATGATAGTCCCACTAAGCGCAAACCAGATGGGATGGCATATCGCTGCAGAACGCTGTGGTAGCCATGCTGGTTAAGTGTGCATTGAATTATAAATAAACCACTGACAGTGTCACCAGCAAAGCTCCCCCACACCATCACACCTCTTCCTCCATGCCTCACGGTTGGGAACCACACATGCGGAGATCATCTGTTCACCTACTCTGCGTCTCACAAAGACACGACGGTTGGAACCAAAAATAGAACATTTCGGATAAGACAAAAAGGACAGATTTCCACCGGTCTAATGTCATTGCTCCTGTTTCTTGGCCCAAGTAAGTATATTCTTCTTAGTGGTGTCCTTTAGTACTGGTTTCTTTGCAGCAATTCGACCATGACGGCCTGATTTACAGTCTCCTATAAACAGTTGATGTTGAGATGTGTCTGATACTTGAACTCTGTGAAGCATTTATTTGGGCTGCAATGTCTGAGGCTGGTAACTCTAATGAACTTATCCTCTGCAGCAGAGCTAACTCTGGGTCTTACTTTCCTGTGGCGGTCCTCATGAGAGCCAGTTTCATCATAGCGATTGATGGTTTTTGCGACTGCACTTGAAGAAACGTTCAAAGTTCTTGATATTTTCCGGATTGACTGACCTTCATGTCTTAAAGTAATGATGGACTGTTGTTTCATATTATGGTGTTGCCATAATATGGACTTGGTCTTTTACAAAATAGGGCTATCTTCTGTAAACCACCCCTTGTCACAACACAACTGATTGGCTCAAACACATTAAGGAATGACATTTCACAAATTAACTTAGGGCACACCTGTTAATTGAAATGCATTCCAGGTGAATACCTCATGAAGCTGGTTGAGAGAATGCCAAGAGTGTGCAAAGCTGTCATCAAGGCAACAGGTGGCTACTTTGAAGAATCTCAAATATAAAATCTATTTTGATTTTTAAAAAATATTTTTTGGTTACGACATGATTCCATGTGTTATGTCATAAAAAAAATTATTCACTATTATTCTACAATGTAGAAAATATTAAAACATTAAGAAAAACCCTGGAATGAGCAGGTGTGTCCAAACTTTTGACTGGTACTGTAGGTGTGTCATTTATAGTAAACAGTGTGGAATTACCATAGTAACACCTAACAGAGGAGGGAGTTGGCCTTTCATGAGGAAGCAGAGACCAAGAGCCTCTTACCCCCACAAACACACACACACACACAATCCCTACCAGGCAGCTTAGGCGGCAGCCACCACCAAAACAGACCATCTCTCATTTGGGGGTTAGGCTATTTATTTGCCTTGGGCCGTGTCTTACTGTTTTCCTAGGCTTTCTAGCATCAGCTCCTGAAGGCTAAATATTTGCAGCGTAGTACATGTTGTAAGCTGCTGCATGATGTTGGCTGAGGTAATATGGGCTCAATAACAGCAGCACTGGCCTACTCCGGAAACGAGGTATGATCACACGCACACTCACCTCGCATGCTGGCACACACACACACACACACACAGGCTTCCGTTCCGGTCAACGTGACCTCGGAATGGTTTTTAGAATGTCATAGATACAAGATGACCTGCTCCAATACCATGCTCTCAACACACAGAACACACTGTTCACATTAACTATCCAATTATGAGACCCTAGCTGTGAAATCCTGTAGCCAAGGCAACTCACTGCCTCCAGAGCATCAAATCGCAGTGGAGATATTGAATAAACATACAATTCACTATAACAATTCACCATAATCAATTCCTAGTTAACAGCGATATCCCAAATGAGTTAACACTTAAAACGTCACATCACCCGTTTCTTCCCTATTACAACAGTTATTCAACAGTTGAAGCAGCCTTTAAGAAGAACAGCCATCCTCCCAGGTCTCCGTCCATGTGAGCGGAGTTCTAGGCAAAACACCCTGCAGGCCAGACAGATAGAGCTATGATAACAGAGTACAGCTCTATCCATCTGTCTGGCCCTAGCTTCATTGTTGTTGTCAATATTTTGGGGCACTGGACAGCTGATTGCTTAATAGAGTACGAGCCCTTTGACAAGATCTCTCCAGATTTCCCCAATATCCCTATAGAGATAAAGGAGAGGGTGGGAGGTAGCAGAGGTGTCATTCCCATAGGGGGCACGTGCTCCCTCAGATTAGACCTGTTTAAAATCAAAGAAATGTATCTGTAATACTACTAGCCACCTAGCAATTGTATGAAGTTGGCTTTAGCTAGCCCAGCCTACTAGCTACCAAGAAGCCATTTCAGGCTACTAAAACACAGGCTAGTGTTTTGGTACTATATCTCTTGACAAAATGATGAAAATAATCATGGCCTCCAAACCTTCAAGCTGCATACTGGACCCTATTCCAACTAAACTACTGAAAGAGCTGCTTCCTGTGCTTGGCCCTCCTATGTTGAACATAATAAACATCTCTCTATCCACCGGATGTGTCCTAAAGTGGCAGTAATAAAGCCTCTCTTGAAAAAGCCAAACCTTGACCCAGAAAAAAAAAATAAATAAAAAATAAAAAATAAAAAAATAAAATCGGCCTATATCGAATCTCCCATCCTTCTCAAAAAAAATTGAAAAATCTGTCACGGCCTTCCAGAAGATAAACAATGTATACAAAACGCTTCAGACTGGTTTTAGACCGCATCAAAGCACTGAGACTGCATTGTGAAGATGGCAAATTACCTTTAAATGGCGTCAGACAGAGGCTCTGCATCTGTCCTCGTGCTCCTAGACCCTAGTGCTGCTTTTGATACCATCGATCACCACATTCTTTTGGAGGGATTGGAAACCCAAATTGGTCTACACGGAAAAGTTCTGGCCTGGTTTAGATCTTATCTGTTGGAAAGATATCAGTTTGTCTCTGTGAATGGTTTGTCCTCTTGACAAATCAACTGTAAATTTCAGTGTTCCTCAAGGTTCCATTTTAGGACCACTATTGTTTTCACTATATATTTTACCTCTTGGTGATGTCATTCGGAAACATAATGTTAACTTTCACTGCTATGCGGATGACACACAGTTGTACATTTCGATGAAACATGGTGAAGCCCCAAAATTGCCCTCGCTGGAAGCCTGTGTTTCAGACATAAGGAAGTGGATAGCTTCAAATGTTCTACTTTTAAACTTGGACAAAACAGAGATACTTGTTGTAGGTCCCAAGAAACAAAGAGATCTTCTGTTGAATCTGATAATTAATCTTGATGGTTATACAGTCGTCTCAAATAAAACTGAAGGATCTCGACGTTGGACCCTGATCTCTCTTTTGACGAACATATCAAGACTGTTTCAAGGACAGCTTTTTTCCATCTACGTAACATTGCAAAAATCAGAAACTTTGTCCAAAAATGATGCAGAAAAATTCATCCATGCTTTTGTCACTTCTAGGTTAGACCACTGCAATGCTCTACTTTCCGGCTACCCAGATAAAGCACTAAATAAACCTCAGTTAGTGCTAAATACGGCTGCTAGAATCCTGACTAGAACCAAACAATTTCATCATATTACTCCAGTGCTAGCCTCCCTACACTGGCTTCCTGTCAAGGCAAGGGATGATTTCAAGGTTTTACTGCTAACCTACAAAGCATTACATAGGCTTGCTGCTACCCATCTCTCTGATTTGGCCCGGCCGTACATACCTACACGTAAGCTACGGTCACAAGACGCAGGCCTCCTAACTGTCCCTAGAATTTCTAAACAAACAGCTGGTGGCAGGGCTTTCTCCTATAGAGCTCCATTTTTATGGAATGGTCTGCCTACCCATGTGAGAGACGCAGACTCGGTCTCAACCTTGAAGTCTTTATTGAAGACTCATCTCTTCAGTAGGTCCTATGATTGAGATATTTGTGGGCTATACCTGGCCTTGTCTCAGGATGGTAAGTTGGTGGTTGAAGATATCCCTCTAGTGGTGTGGGGGCTGTGCTTTGGCAAAGTGGGTGGGGTTATATCTTGCCTGTTTGGCTCTGTCCGGGGTATCGTCAGATGGGGCCACAGTGTCTCCCGACCCCTCCTGTCTCAGCCTCCAGTATTTATGATGCAGTAGTTTGTGTCGGGGGGGCTAGGGTCAGCCTGTTATATCTGGAATATTTCTCCTGTCTTAGCCGGTGTCCTGTGTGAATTTATGTATGCTCTCTCTAATTCTCTTTCTTTCTCTCCCTCTCTCTCTCGGAGGACCTGAGCCCTAGGACCATGCCTCGGGACTACCTGGCATGATGACTCCTTGCTGTCCCCAGTCCACCTGGCCGTGCTGCTGCTCCAGTTTCAACTGTTCTGTCTGCGGCTATGGAACCCTGACCTGTTCACTGGATGTGCTACCTGTCCCAGACCTGCTGTTTTCAACTCTAGAGACAGCAGGAGCGGTCTATTTACATCTATATTTTTCATAGCTGTCTATATACCGCCACAGACCGATGCTGGCACTAAGACCGCACTCAATGAGCTGTATGTGGCCATAAGCAAACAGGAGAACGCTCATCCAGAGGCGGCGCTCCTAGTGGCTGGGACTTTAATGCAGGAAAACTCAAATCAGTTTACCTCATTTCTATCAGCATGTTAAATGTGCAACCAGAGGGGGGATTAAATAAATAAACTCTAGACCACCTTTCCTCCACACAGACGCATACAAAGATCTCCCTCGCCCTCCATTTGGTAAATCTAAACATACTTGTATCCTCCTGATTCCTGCTTACAAGAAAAAACTAAATCAGGAAGCACCAGTGACTAGATCAATAGGAAAGTGGCCAGATGAAGCAGAAGCTAAGCTACAGGACTGTTTTTCTAGCAGGGTAGGGAACAACACATCCGCAACGCTGATCCTCAACACGGGGGCCACTCAGGGCTGCGTGCTCAGTCCCCTCCTGTACTCCCTGTTCACTCATGACTGCATGGCCAGGCACGACTCACCAACACCAACAACAAGTTTGCCGATGACACAACATTGGTAGGCCTGATCACCGATGAGACAGCCTATAGAGAGGAGTTCAGAGACCTGGTCGTGTGGTGCCAGGACAACAACCTCTCCCTCAGCGTAATCAAGACAAAGGAGATGATTGTGGACTACAGGAAAAGGAGGTCCGAGCACACCCCCATTCTCATCAACAAGGCTGTAGTGGAACAGGTTGAGAGCTTCAAGCTCCTTGGTGTCCACATCACCAACAAACTACCATGGCCCAAACACACTAAGACAGTTGTGAAGAGGGCACGACAAAGCCTATTCCGCCTCAGGAGATTGAAAAGATTTGGCATGGTTCCTCAGATCCTCAACAAGGTTCTACAGCTGCACCATTGAGAGCATCCTGCCCGGTGTGGCAACTGCTCGGCCTTCGACCGCAAGGCACTACAGAGGGTAGAACATACGGCCCAGTACATCACTGGGGCCAAGCTGCCTGCCATCCAGGACCTCTATATCAGGCGGTGTCAGAAGAAGGCCTAAAAATTGTCAAAGACTCCACCCACCTTAGTCATGGACGGTTCTCTCTGCTACCGCACGGCAAGCGGTACCGGAGCGCCAAGTCGAGGTCCAAAAGGCTTCTTAACAGCTTCTACCCCCAAGCCATAAGACTCCTGAATAGCTAAGACTCCTGAATACCCAGACCCCTATTTTACGCTGCTGCTACTCGCTGTTTATAATCTATGCATAGTCACTTTAACTCTACATGTGCATATTACCTCCAGTGCTCCCACACCGGTACCCCCAGTATATAGCTTCGCTTGTTATTTTACTGCTACAGTTTAATTATTTGTTACTTTCACTAAAAATAAAAATGTATACTTATTTGTATTTTTTTTCTTAACTTCTTAAAGCATTGTTGGTTAAGGGCTTGTAAGTAAGCATTTCACTGTTGTATTCGGCACATGTGACAAATACAATTTGATTTGAATCTTACCCTGGAGGCAGAACTGGGCGTTAGATGGGCCAACTGCAAAGTCAATATTGGCTCTATAATAAAAATTAATGACAACAGAATTGTGTTTTTTTTTTAAATCTTAATTTAAAGTTAGCGTTAAGCATTAGGGTTAGCAGTGTGGTTAGGGTTAGGCATTAGGGTTAGCAGTGTGGTTAGGGTTAGGCATTAGGGTTAGCAGTGTGGTTAGGGTTAGGCATTAGGGTTAGCAGTGTGGTTGGGGTTAGGCATTAGGGTTAGCAGTGTGGTTGGGGTTAGGCATTAGGGTTAGCAGTGTGGTTGGGGTTAGGCATTAGGGTTAGCAGTGTGGTTAGGGTTAGGCATTAGGGTTAGCAGTGTGGTTAGGGTTAGGCATTAGGGTTAGCAGTGTGGTTAGGGTTAGGCATTAGGGTTAGCAGTGTGGTTAGGGTTAGGCATTAGGGTTAGCAGTGTGGTTAGGGTTAGGCATTAGGGTTAGCAGTGTGGTTAGGGTTAGGCATTAGGGTTAGCAGTGTGGTTAGGGTTAGGCATTAGGGTTAGCAGTGTGGTTAAGGTTAGAATCAGATTGTATGACTTTGTGGCTGTGCCAGCTAGTGACCACTCTGCAGAGCTGCAGGGAAAAAACGGTTTCAGGTTTTCTAAAAATGTGAAATTCTCCAACTTCAGGACAGGGGGCCTAGCCCCACTCCAGACATCCCCCCCAGCCGTCCTCACGTACTTTGTGCCCCCTCAGATTTTTGGGGTGCATGACGCCCCCGAGACAAAGGCTACCCCCTCTCAGGCATTCACTTCTGTTTTTCTGGATGCTGGAGAGCTATTGCCAATTGCCATGATCCTCAATGTTTTCCAGGGTTCTGGCAGAAAGCTAAGTATGTCCTTCACGTAAACAAAAATCCAGGATCTTGTGTTTACTTAACCTCGTCCCCAGGCTATTGCGCGTGGCGCATATAAGACTGGGATATCAACGATTAAAAGTTGGCCTTAGTGGGAGTGACCATATAATTCAATGGGGGTGACCTACTGAGTAAAGTATTTGTCATCATTGTGTGTTGTGGGAGATAAAGCCAATATCTTTCAGTATTGGGCTAACAAAGGCCCAGTTTGACACATTGGACCACCAGACTCTTCTCCCATTTGGGTGGAAGTGTCTGGCAACAAGATTAGTGCTTACGTAACTGGAGAGAGAGAAAAAAATGGAGATGTGGAGGCCGTGTGGAGTAACCAGGCTCTGCAGCTGCCATGGCAACGATGGAACGTTGACGTATGGGTAATCAGAAACAGTGTCTTCGAGTTCAGATACAGATACTGGTCCGAGTTGTGTGTTTAAGGGTGACCCAGATGAGTCTTCGAAGGGGTATTGGCTGTTATCAGGATGTTGGGTGTATATCAGTACTTATGCATGTGTGCCTGTGTTTACGTGCATATAAGGACCGGGTGTGCTCCAGGAATTTGCCCCCCCCCCCCGCCCATCTACCTCAGCCCCCACTGAACACAGAGCAGTTTGTTTGATAACACTCTGCCCCCTCCTTCCCTCCCTCGTCCCTCGTCGTGTCTTTCGGGGGAATCAGTAAGGGAAGTCCTGTCTGAGACACTCCCCTCTACTCTTCACAGGGAAATGTGAGGGACATGTGACACTGTGGGCTGTACTCACCACCACGGTGATGCCGTCCTTCTCCAGCGGAGCCTTGTCATAGGTGACCTCACACACTCTCACCACCGTCGTGGCTCCGTACTTCTTAAGGTCCTAAGGGGGGAGGGGTGGGGGCAAGTTAGGTTAAAAGTAACTCACACTGTGTGTGTGTGAGGAGGGAGGGGACAAGTTAGGTTAAAAGTAACTCACACTGTGTGTGTGTGAGGAGGGAGGGGACAAGTTAGGTTAAAAGTAACTCACACTGTGTGTGTGTGAGGAGGGAGGGGACAAGTTAGGTTAAAAGTAACTCGCACTGTGTGTGTGTGAGGAGGGAGGGGACAAGTTAGATGAAAAGTAACTCACACTGTGTGTGTGTGAGGAGGGAGGGGACAAGTTAGGTTAAAAGTAACTCGCACTGTGTGTGTGTGAGGAGGGAGGGGACAAGTTAGATGAAAAGTAACACACTGTGTGTGTGTGTGAGGAGGGAGGGGACAAGTTAGGTTAAAAGTAACTCGCACTGTGTGTGTGTGAGGAGGGAGGGGACAAGTTAGATGAAAAGTAACTCACACTGTGTGTGTGTGAGGAGGGAGGGGACAAGTTAGGTTAAAAGTAACTCGCACTGTGTGTATGTGAGGAGGGAGGGGACAAGTTAGATGAAAAGTAACTCACACTGTGTGTGTGTGAGGAGGGAGGGGACAAGTTAGGTTAAAAGTAACTCACACTGTGTGTGTGTGAGGAGGGAGGGGACAAGTTAGATGAAAAGTAACTCACACTGTGTGTGTGTGAGGAGGGAGGGGACAAGTTAGGTTAAAAGTAACTCACACTGTGTGTGTGTGTGTGGGGAGGGAGGGGACAAGTTAGGTTAAAAGTAACTCACACTGTGTGTGTGTGTGTGTGTGTGTGTGTGTGTGTGTGTGTGTGAGGAGGGGAGGTACACGTATGTATACAAATAGAGCCAATATGTCTGCATGCACATGTTCATATGGTAGAACAGGAGTAAACAAACAGGAGTCTGATTGAGTTATTTTTAAGGGTTCTGCCTGTGTCTGTCCGTCCGCCTGTCTGCCTGTGCCTGTCCTTCCGCCGCGGTACACTTTGACAGCGCACCTGTGTCTGTCCGCGGTACACTGTGAGAGGGCACCTGTGTCTGTCCGCGGTACACTGTGAGAGGGCACCTGTGTCTGTCCGCGGTACACTGTGAGAGCGCACCTGTGTCTGTCCGCGGTACACTGTGAGAGCGCACCTGTGTCTGTCCGCGGTACACTGTGAGAGCGCACCTGTGTCTGTCCGCGGTACACTGTGAGAGGGCACCTGTGTCTGTCCGCGGTACACTGTGAGAGGGCACCTGTGTCTGTCCGCGGTACACTGTGAGAGGGCACCTGTGTCTGTCCGCGGTACACTGTGAGAGCGCACCTGTGTCTGTCCGCGGTACACTGTGAGAGGGCACCTGTGTCTGTCCGCGGTACACTGTGAGAAGGCACCTGTGTCTGTCCGCGGTACACTGTGAGAGGGCACCTGTGTCTGTCCGCGGTACACTGTGAGAGGGCACCTGTGTCTGTCCGCGGTACACTGTGAGAGGGCACCTGTGTCTGTCCGCGGTACACTGTGAGAGGGCACCTGTGTCTGTCCGCGGTACACTGTGAGAGCGCACCTGTGTCTATCCGCGGTACACTGTGAGAGCGCACCTGTGTCTATCCGCGGTACACTGTGAGAGCGCACCTGTGTCTGTCCGCGGTACACTGTGAGAGCGCACCTGTGTCTGTCCGCGGTACACTGTGAGAGGGCACCTGTGTCTGTCCACGGTACAAGGTGAGAGGGCACCTGTGTCTGTCCGCGGTACACTGTGAGAGGGCACCTGTGTCTGTCCGCGGTACACTGTGAGAGGGCACCTGTGTCTGTCCGCGGTACACTGTGAGAGGGCACCTGTGTCTGTCCGCGGTACACTGTGAGAGGGCACCTGTGTCTGTCCGCGGTACACTGTGAGAAGGCACCTGTGTCTGTCCGCGGTACACTGTGAGAGGGCACCTGTGTCTGTCCGCGGTACACTGTGAGAGGGCACCTGTGTCTGTCCGCGGTACACTGTGAGAGGGCACCTGTGGCCCACGTTGTTCTGAGAAGTGTAGCGGTAGTTCTGCTATTGTCTGACCGTGCGGCACGCTCCTCTCACCGCAAGGTGTCCGAAGGTTGCACCAGGACACCATAGAAACGGAGGCTTTGTGAAATCAGGAGCCTGTTGTTATCATCCCTCTGTACTGTTTTATCAGTGTAGAAGCAGTGTGGGGAGGAGGGGCTTGGATCAGTATTGACATAATGTAATAGTGCAGCCAAAGCGCGCGTGCGCAGAGAGAACGAGAGAGAGAGAGAGAAAACGAGAGAGAGAGAGAAAACGAGAGAGAGAGAGAGAAAACGAGAGAGAGAAAACGAGAGAAAACGAGAGAGAAAACGAGAGAGAGAAAGAAAACGGAGAGAGAAAACGAGAGAGAAAACGAGAGAGAGAAAACGAGAGAGAGAGAGAACAGGGAGCGAGAATAGGGAGCGAGAACAGGGAGCGAGAACAGGGAGCGAGAGAGAGAACAGGGAGCGAGAGAGAGAGAGAACAGGGAGCGAGAGAGAGAGAGAACAGGGAGCGAGAGAGAGAGAGAACAGGGAGCGAGAGAGAGAGAGAACAGGGAGCGAGAGAGAGAGAGAACAGGGAGCGAGAGAGAGAGAACAGGGAGCGAGAGAGAGAGAACAGGGAGCGAGAGAGAGAACAGGGAGTGAGAGAGAGAGAACAGGGAGCGAGAGAGAGAGAACAGGGAGCAAGAGAGAGAGAGAACAGGGAGCGAGAGAGAGAGAGAACAGGGAGCGAGAGAGAGAGAGAACAGGGAGCGAGAGAGAGAGAGAACAGGGAGCGAGAGAGAGAGAGAACAGGGAGCGAGAGAGAGAGAGAACAGGGAGCGAGAGAGAGAGAGAACAGGGAGCGAGAGAGAGAGAGAACAGGGAGCGAGAGAGAGAGAGAACAGGGAGCGAGAGAGAGAGAGAACAGGGAGCGAGAGAGAGAGAGAACAGGGAGCGAGAGAGAGAGAGAACAGGGAGCGAGAGAGAGAGAGAACAGGGAGCGAGAGAGAGAGAGAACAGGGAGCGAGAGAGAGAGAACAGGGAGCGAGAGAGAGAGAACAGGGAGCGAGAGAGAGAGAACAGGGAGCGAGAACAGGGAGCGAGAACAGGGAGCGAGAACAGGGAGCGAGAACAGGGAGCGAGAACAGGGAGCGAGAACAGGGAGCGAGAACAGAGAGAGATCGAGAACAGAGAGAGATCGAGAACAGAGAGATCGAGAACAGAGAGATCGAGAACAGAGAGATCGAGAACAGAGAGATCGAGAACAGAGAGATCGAGAACAGAGAGATCGAGAACAGAGAGATTGAGAACAGAGAGAGAGAGAGAACAGAGAGAGAGAGAGAACAGGGAGAGAGAGAGAACAGGGAGAGAGAGAACAAAGAGGGAAGATGAGAGAGAGATAAAGGTGAGAAAAGAACAAGGGAGAAAGAGAGGGTTGGATAGAGCAGTCCTCACCTCGATGAAGCTGTTCAGGGTGGAGTTGGTGGGGTTGTGCGTGATGAGTAGTCGCATGTTCTTGTAGCACACCTCGGCAGGCGCCGGACGGTTCATACGGGCCATGTTGACAACCGTTACCCAGCTGGGGGTGCGAATGCAACACGGACAGGGACGCACAGGGGACACAAAGTGGTGGACCACGGACGCCACGGTAACTGGTGGGCTGAACTCCTCCGAAAACTCCTCTTCAATCCTCTTCTCAGTCCTTTCCCTCCTTTGAAAAGATCCGCCCTCGGGTTGGTCGATCCTCTGGGGTCACTGTGGTTGGTTTAGATGAGGAAGAGCGTAGCCATGGGCTTGGGGCTTTCACTGAAGAGTAGTGGAATAGTTAGTCCAATCACCCCATTAGAGTTCCTGAGAGGGTCTTACGGTGAGAGATCTAAGGGGGTGGAGAGTCCTGGGAGGCAGGGAGCCCTTCAGTGCAGGTTAGTAGGCTGAGAAGGCAAAGCAGTGGGCATCCTCCCCTGGATCAGTCTATGCTCTGGGATGTTGCGCGTGGCAGTAGTCTCCAGTCTTCTGCAAGAACGCCATCAAAAGCACAGCGCCAAGGATGTAAAACTGTGTGAAAGGGGAAGGGGCAAAGGAAGACAGAAGAGAGTTATCGCTGATAAATCTGAGACATTGGCTGCCTCCCAGTGAAGGACAATGGTGTTTCCCTGCTTTCTCTCATTCCCCCAACTAGCACTATGTAAATATACTGATTGATGATGTGCAACATCAAATAATGGTCTAATGTTTCAATGAGCAACAAGGGCATTCATTTCACCTCCAGTCACTGTTTTTATTTCCCTAACTAATTTGATACATTAGATATGCTGGAAATCAACATAACAAGCATGCCAATTATTTAAAAAAATATCACATAAAACTGACTTTATCATCTGCTCTACCAACTACAATATTTTTTCGTGTGCAAAAAAACAAACATTTGAAAAACATGATTTACACTTGCCCACATCCATCCTGATTCAATAATAACATTTACTAGCCTACCGCTATGCATTGTGGAACATTGCATTGATGACACACACACTTATACAGATTAACTTTATATCCTCAAAATATAATTCAATCCGTGCAATCAAAAAAAGACGACAACCCCCCCACCCACCCACAAAAGGCGCACCTTTGTTCACTCCGGCGAGTTAAAACTCCCGGTGTGAACAAAACATAATACTAGTCCACATCATAGCCATATATTTAGAACAATATGGCTCTGGTCCACATCCACAAAATCTTCCAACTGCTCCTCGAATAATGGATAGGACACAGACAGACCAAACAGCTTTCAGTGTGTACAGGGTCGATAATAAACCCTACATAACCCTCGAAGAACAAGCGCACGCTGATTATAAATGAGAAGAGACCTATGTGGCCAAACGAGTTTATGCGCCCGTCTCTACCTCTCTCTCGTTGCTCTATCCCCTCCCCGTGCCGCTTACCTTACGCAGCTCCCTGATCGGAATCCTGTTGTTCCCAAGAGAATAAGAGGAGGTAAACAGTCTCTACAGCCGACACCAAAATGCCTTTTTTCTCAGACTCTGTTGAGACAGTTCAGACTTGATTTATGGCACGTAGTACACTGTCGCCTACTCCGCTACACGCCATCGGTCTGCAACTCCTATCACAGCAAAGCAGACACAGCCTCCTCTACCCATACGAGAGGGAGGGAGAGCCACCCCCAACTATATATTGCATCCCATTTTCATGATTCAGTTCTCATCTCAGTATTGGTAAATATATCCAATGCAAAACCGCCAAAAAGTTGCTCATTTGCAGCACGAAATCAACATTGTGAGGAATGTCTTAAACTTTCTGCCACTAATAAATCTTGTATTTATTATTCTACTTGACGCATTCATGTCGCCTGAGTTCGTTGAGGTTATGAGAGAGTAGGGTTGCACATTTTGGGGAATATTCAGAGGTGGAAACTCTCCGTGGGAATATATGGGAATTAACGGAAATATATGCAAATTAATATTAATACAATTTAAATGTAGATTTTTTTGCATTGGATATATTTACCATATCATATGGAGACAGAAACAGAAACCTTTTACCTTATGAGTATACATAACTACAAATGATTACATCCTTCCAAAAATGTAGTTATGAATTGAACATTAATTAAATGAGTTGAGTCTTCCCATGGGTGATTTCACTGAACAACAAAAGAAAGAGAATATTGAATGATCCATCGCATCTCCCAAAAACGTTTTCAACAGTTTGTAAAATGATAGTCTAGAAATTAGAGCTTTGGTTGTGTTAATCTCAGGCTTCCATGTCTTCTCCCTGGACCTCCTCAATGTCCACCTCTTGAACATCAGACTCTGAGGCCTCATCTTCACTGTCACTTTTCAACCTTGTTGAGGATGGCTTGTTGTCAGGCTCAAAAAGCCTCAAATCTGCTCGGATGGCTGCCAATGTTTCAACCCTTGAATTGGTCAGCCTATTGCGTGCTTTGGTGTGTGTGTGTTCCCAAACAAGGACCAGTTGTGCTCTGAGGTGGCTGATGTTGGTTGGATTTGGAGGATGATGGAGGCAACAGGGGAAAGAGATCCTCAGATCCACAAAGTCCCTTCCACCAGTTGGCTGATGAGATACGTTGGCACGACTGTCATATTGCATCTCCATCCCAAAGCCCTTGCTTGGAAGTGTACTTTGCCAGACTGCCAAGAACATTGCTCTCATCCAGGCCAAGGTGGTGAGACACGGTAGTGATGACACCATAGGCCTTGTTGAACTCTGCACCTGCCAGGATGCTCTTGCCAGCATACTTGGGGTCCAACATGTACGCTGCATGGGCTTGTATTTCATTTTTGTTTCCCCTTTATTTAACCAGGTAGCACAGTTTAGAACAGTTCTCAGTTTAGTTCTCATTTACAACTGCGACCCGGTCAAGATAAAGCAAAGCAGTGCGAAAAAAAACAACAACACAGAGTTACACATAAACAAACGTACAGTCAATAACACAATAGAAAAATATATGTACAGTGTGTGTAAATGTAGAAGAGTAGGGAGGTAAGGCAAATAGGCCATAGAGGCAAAATAATTACAATTCAGCATTAACACTGTAGTGATAGATGTGCAGATGATAATGTGCAAGTAGAGATACTGGGGTGCAAAAGAGCAAGAGGATAAGTAACAACATGGGGATGAGGTAGTAGGGTGTGTTATTTACAGATTGGCTGTGTACAGGTACAGTGATCAGTAAGCTGCTCTGACAGCTGATGCTTAAAGTTAGAGAGGGAGATAAGACTCCAGCTTCAGACATTTTTGCAATTCGTTCCAGTTGCTATGGTGATCATTGAGCTGAGATAAGGCTGGGCTTTACCTAGCATAGACTTATAGATGACCTGGAGCCAGTGGGTTTGGCGACGAATATGTACTGAGGGCCAGCCAACGAGAGCATAGTAGTATATGGGGCTTTGGGGAAAAAACGGATGGCACTGTGATCGACTACATCCAGGTTGCTGAGTAGAGTGTTGGAGGCTATTTTGTAAATGACATTGCAGAAGTCAAGGATCGGTAGGATATTCAGCTTTATGAGGGTATGTTTGGCAGCATGAGTGAAGGAGGCTGTGTTGCGAAATAGGAAGCCGATTCTAGATTACATTTTTGATTGGAGATGATTAATGTGAGTCTGGAAGGAGAGTTTACAGTCTAACCAGACACCTAGGTATTTGTAGTTGTCCACATATTCTAAAAAAGAACCGTCCAGAGTAGTGATGCTGGGAGGGTGGGAGGGTGCGAGCAACAATCGATTGAAAAGCATGTACTTAGTTTTACTAGCATTTAAAAGCAGCTGGATGCAGAAGGAGTGTTGTATGGCATTGAAGCTTGTTTGGAGGTTTGTTAGCACAGTGTCCAAAGAAGGGCCAGAAGTATACAGAATGGTGTCGTCTGCGTAGAGGTGGATCAGAGAATCACCAGCAGCAAGAGCGACATCATTGATATATAGAGAAAAGAGTCGGCCTGAGAATTGAATCCTGTGGCATCCCCATAGAGACTGCCAGGGGTCTGGACAACAGGCACACTGAACTCTATCTGAGAAGTAGTTGGTGAAGCAGGCGAAGCATTCATTTGAGAAGCCACGGGTATTGAGTCTGCCGATAAGAATGTGGTGATTGACAGAGTCGAAAGCCTTGGCCAGATCGATGAAGACGGCTTCACAGTACTGTCTTTTATCGATGGTGGTTATGATATCGTTTAGGACCTTGAGCGTGGCTGAGGTGCATCCATGACCAGCTCGGAAACCAGATTGCATAGTGGAGAAGGTACGGTGGGATTTGAAATGGTTGGTGGTTTGTTTGTTAACTTGGCTTTCAAAGATTTTGGAAAGGCAGGGCAGGATGGATATAGTTCTATAACAGTTTAGGGCTGGAGTGTCTTCCCCTTTGAAGAGGGGGATGACCGCAGCAGCTTTCCAATCTTTGGGGATCTCAGACGATACGAAAGAGAGGTTGAATAGGCTAGTAATAGGAGTTGGAACAATTTCGGCAGATCATTTTAGAAAGAGACGGTCCAGAGTGACTAGCCTAGCCGAGCTGATTTGTAGGGATCCAGATTTTGCAACTCTTTCAGAACATCCGCTGTCTGGATTTGGGTGAAGAGAAGCGGGGGGGGGGGGGGGGGGGGGGGGGAGCTTGGGAAAGTTGCTGCAGGGGGTGCTAAGGTGTTGGTCGGGGTAGGGGTAGCCAGGTGGAAAGCATGGCCAGCCGTAGAAAAATGCCTCTTGAAATGATCGATTATCGTAGATTTATCGGTGGTGACAGTGTTTCCTATCCTCAGTGCAGTGGGCAGCAGTGAGGGGGTGCTCTTATTCTCCATGGACTTCATGGTGTCCCAAAACCTTTTGGAATTAGTGCTACGGGATGCACATTTCTGTTCGAAAAAGCTAGCCTTAGCTTTCCTAACTAACTGAGTATATTGGTTCCTGACTTCCCTGAAAAGTTGCATATCGCGGGGGCTATTCGATGCTAATGGAGACTTACATTTCCCTCACTAACTTTAAACATCAGCTATCTGAGCAGCTAACCGATCACTGCAGCTGTACATAGTCGATCTGTAAATTGCCCACCCAATCTACCTACCTCATCCCCATATTGTTTTTATTTACTTTTCTGCTCTTTTGCACACCAGTTTCACTACTTGCACATCATCATCTGCCTATTTATTGCCTTACCTCCTCAAGCCATTTGCACACACTGTATATAGACTTAATTTTTTCTATTGTGTTATTGACTGTACGCTTGTTTATTCCATGTGTAACTCTGTGTTGTTGTTTGTTTCACACTGCTTTGCTTTATCTTGGCCAGGTTGCAGTTGTAAATGAGAACTTGTTCTCAACTAGCTTACCTGGTTAAATAAAGGTGAAATAAAAATACAATTAAAATAATGCAGAACGCCACAGGATGTGTTTGTGCTGGTCAAGGGCAGTCAAGACTGGGGTGAACCAAGGGCTATATCTCTCCTTAGTTTTAAATTTTTTGAATTGGGCATGCTTATTGAAAATGGTGAGGAAAGCACTTTCAAAGAGCAGCCAGGCATCCTCTACTGACGGGATGAGGTCAATATCCTTCCAGGATACCCGGGCCAGGTCGATTAGAAAAGCCTGCTCGCTGAAGTGTTTCAGGGAGTGGTTGACAGTGATGAGGGGTTGTCGTTTGACCGCAGACCCATTACGCACGCAGGCAATGAGGCAGTGATCGCTGAGATCCTCGTTGAAGACAGCAGATGTGTATTTAGAGGGAAAGTTGGTCAGGATGATATTTAAAAGGATGCCCATGGTTACAGATTTAGGGTTGTACCTGGTAGGTTCATTGATGATTTGTGTGAAGGCATCTATGTTTAATTGTAGGACGGCCGGGGTGTTAAGCATGTCCCAGTTTAGGTCATCTAACAGTGCGAACTCTGAAGATAGATGGGGGGGCAATCAATTCACATATGGTGTCCAGTGCACAGCTGGGGGCTGAAGGGGGTCTATAACAAGTAACAACGGTGAGAGACTTGTTTCTGGAAAGGTGGATTTTTATAAGAAGAAGCTTGAATTGTTTGGGCACAGACTTGGATAGCATGACAGAACTCCGCCCCCTCTGACAGTTCTATCTTGTCAGAAAATGTTATAGTTAGGGATGGAAATTTCAGGATTATTGGTGGCGAGGATTCAGACACGGCTAGGATATCGGGGTTGGCGGAGTGTGCTAAAGCAGTGAATAAACCAAACTTAGGGAGGAGGCTTCTAATGTTAACATGCATGAAACCAAGGCTTTTGCGCTTACATAAGTCAACAAATGAGAGCGCCTTGGGAATGGGAGTGGTGCTGGGGGATGCAGGGCCTGGGTCAACCTCTACATCAGCAGAGGAACAGAGGAGGAGTAGGATAAGGGTACGGCTAAAGGCTATAAGAACTGTTCGTCTAGTGCATTCGGAACAAAGAGTAAAGTAGCAGATTTCTGGGCCCTGAAGTATAGATTCAAGGCATAATGTACAGACAAGGGTATGGATGGATGTGAGTACAGTGGAGGTAAACCTAGGCATTGAGTGACGTTGAGAGAGGTTTTGTCTCTAGAGGAACCATTTAACTTCTTATGGCTGCAGGGGCAGTATTGAGTAGCTTGGATGAAAGGTGCCCAAAGTAAACGGCCTGCTTCTCAGTCCCGGTAGCTAATATTATTATTAGTATTGGATAGAAAACACTCTGAAGTTTCTAAAACTGTTTGAATGATGTCTGTGAGTATAATAGAACTCATATGGCAGGCATAAACCTGAGAAGAAATCCAAACAGGAAGTGGGAAATCTGAGGTTGGTCAATTTTCAACCCAGACCCTATTGAATACACAGTGGGATATTGGTTATGTTGCACTTCCTAAGGCTTCGACTAGATGTCAACCGTCTTTAGAAACTTGTTTGAGGATTCTACTGTGAAGTGGGGGCTCATAAGGGCTGTTTGAGCCAGGTGTCTGGCAGAGTGCCACAGGCTCTGAAGCGCGGTCACGAGAGAGTTCGCTCTCGTTCCATTGCTTTTCTACAGACATAGGAATTCTCCGGTTGGAATATTGTTGAAGTTTTATGTTAAAAACATCCTAAAGATTGATTCCATACATCGTTTGACATGTTTCTACGGACAGTAACGGAACTTTTTGACATTTCGTCTGTAACTAGGGAACGCGCTTCATGACTTTGGATTTGTTTACCAAACGTGCTAACTATCTCTTTGGACATAAATGATGGACATTATCGAACTAAATCAAACATTTAATGTGGAACTGGGATTCCTGGGAGTGCATTCTGATGAAGATCATCAAAGGTAAGTGAATATTTATAATGCTATTTATGACTAATGTTGACTACCCAATATGGCAGATATCTTTTTGGCTGTATTTGTTGTCTGAAAGCTGTACTCAGATTATTGCATGTTTTGCTTTTTGAAATCTGACACAGCGGTTGCATTAAGGAGAAGTGTATCTATATTTCCATGTCTAACAATTGTATTTTCATCTACATTTATAATGAGTATTTCTGTAAAATGATGTGGCTCTCTGCAATATCACTGCATGTTTTTGGAACTAGCTATTATATAAATATGCACTTTATCGAACAAAACATATATGTATTGTGTAACATGAAGTCCTATGAGTGTCATCTGATGAAGATCAAAGGTTAGTGATTCATTTTATCTCTATTTTTGCTTTTTGTGACTCCTCTCTTTGGCTGAAAAAATGGCTGAATTTCTCTGCTTTCGCTGTAAAGCCTATTTAAAATCGGACACTTTGGTGGGTTTAACAACATGATTACCATTAAAATGGTATAAGATACATGTATGGTTGAGGAATTTTAATTATGAGATTTCTGTTGTTTGAATTTGATGCTCTGCACTTTCACTGGCTGTTGTCATATCAATCCCATTAATGGAGCCCTAAGAAGTTTTAAGCCAGGTGAGGTCACCGCATGTGTGGGGGGTGGAACAAAACAGCTAGCAAAGGCATATTGAGCAAGGCTGGAGGGGCTCTACAGTGAAATAAGACAATCACTAACCAAAACAGCAATAGACAAGGCATATTGACATTAGGGAGAGGCATGTGTAGCCGGGTGATCATAGGGTCCAGTGAGTAGCTAGGCGAGCTGGAGACACGGCGATTCAGACAGCTAGCGGGCTGGGGCTAGCAGATGGGCCCCCGGGGGACGTCGGAATTGAAGAGCCTGTTGAAACCCCCTCGGACGGGTACGTCGGCAGACCAGTCGTGATGGATCGGTGGGGCTCTGTGTCGGCAGTAAAGGGGTCCAGGCCAATTGGCCAAATCTTCACGCTTTTTGATGTATTTCAGAACTGCAGTTTCCTCTGCTTGGAGCAACAGTTAAGTGGGCAGGGCAGTACGGATTTCTTCTCTTAGATCTGCAAGCAGAGTCTGAACATCAGACAGGATGGCATTGTCTCCCTCAATTCATGCAATGGCTACTGCTATAGGTTTCAGGAGTTTTAGGCTGCTTACCACTCTCTCCCAAAATACATAATCCAGGAGGATCCTCTTGATGAGGTTGTCCATATCGGCAGACTGTGATATGGCCATTTCTTGGAGACTCCTGCCCCTCCAGGAGACTGTCAAACATGATGACAACACCATCCCGACAGGTGTTGCTGGGCAGCTTCAATGTGGTGCTCTTATTCTTCTCACTTTGCTTGGTGAGGTAGATTGCTGCTATAATTTGATGACCCTTCACATCCCTAACCATTTCCTTGGCTCTCTTGTAGAGTGTATCCATTGTTTTCAGTGCCATGATGTCCTTGAGGAGCAGATTCAATGCAAGAGCAGCACAGCCAATGGGTGTGATGTGAGGGTAGGACTCTTCCACTTTAGATCAAGCAGCCTTTATGTTCGCAGCATTGTCTGTCACCAGTGTAAATACCTTCTGTGGTCCAAGGTCATTGATGATTGCCTTCAGCTCATCTGCAATGTAAAGAATGGTGTGTCTGTTGTCTCTTGTGTCTGTGCTCTTGTAGAATACTGGTTGAGGGGTGGAGATGAAGTAGTTAATTATTCCTTGCCCACAAACATTAGACCACCCATCAGAGATGATTGCGATACAGTCTGCTTTCTCTATGATTTGCTTGACCTTCACTTGAACTCTGCATCCAGCAAATGAGTAGATAAAGCATGTCTGGTTGGAGGCGTGTATATGCTGGGCGAAGAGCATTCAGAAATCTTTTCCAATACACAGCTCGAGCAAGACATTCATCAGCATTTCTCTGATGACGTTCTTCCATTCAGTAAAAAAAAAACAGGAGGACCATGAGCTGTTGCTCTCGATAAGGTGTCTAATTCATAATTTTCACCTCGAATAGAAGTAGAGGGACTTTTGTCAGAGGTTGCTTGTTGTGAGCGCTGAGGGAACTTTATGCACTTGGCCAGATGATTCTGCATCTTTGTTGCATTCTTCACATATGATTTGGCACAGAATTTGTAAATGTACACAGTGTTTCCTTCTACATTAGCTGCAGTGAAATGTCTCCACACATCACCCTTGGCATTTTCCTGTAAAGATTAGGATTTTTTTATTTATTTTTAAAGCCCCAAATACAATTCCATGTACAGACAAATTGTTAAGCAGTTAGATTAAACAACTAATTTGTAAGATAAATGTTTAGAAACGAAATATGTATGGAAACAGGTGAATTAACACTCCTCAGTTAACAGGCTCAAGCAAGCTAAAACCCACATGGTAGCAAAAACTAACTAGCAGAAATTGTTAACATGTAAGAAATTATAAGCACACTTTGCCGTAAGCTACTATTTACTAGTTAACAAAAAATTATGTATGTCATATAACATATATTCACCCCACCCGGTATTGTAATCAAAACGTACTAGGAAACATGTAGTCCTTGTAATACTGTGGGCTCAACAGCATCTCATTAGTGTGCAAGATCTTGAGAATAAGCTCTACATGTGATGGAAGAATGCACTGTACATGCAGAGGGTTGCAATTCCATTGAATTGGGGATAGTTTAACCAAAATATGCCACAAGACCTAGAATTGCCTTGTGTGTATCCAACAAAAAAAGGTTCACTGTTATAAGCTAACTTTTTTGATGAATTTAAGCAAAATTCCCCAAATTCCAGGGCTTAACTTCCCATGGAAAATTTCAGGCAAAATTCCAGAAATTTACCAGAAAGTTTACGACCCTTTGCAACCCTATGAGAGAGTGAAGTTCTGAATGGAGAATGACTCTACATTCCCAAGCATGGTTAATATCTGTGGCAATGTCACATCAATTCCAGACATTTTGTGAATTAGATATTATTGAAAGAGGTCCCTTTTGAAACATTACAAGTGCCTCTTTTGGACCCAATAAATGAATAAATAACCAGTAAAGTAAATTTGAAGAAGAGAGATATGACAGCTCATGCTAGATTAAGCAAAATAAGGAATTGGGTTGCTTGAAGAAAGATGCTGACCCAACATTTCATGAGGGCCCAGGGGAAAACACCCTGTCCTTAAAAAGAGCACTGGGAGTGAGCAGTAAAACAGTCAATTAAGGGGTCAGGTCCTCCACCAAAAAAATCCATTACATGTTTGGCTGGTCATTTGCACTCCAAATAAACAATGAGAGTAAAGTGATCTAACTTTCCCATCTGTGATTTTCGATGCCTCGTCTGTCCAGCAGCTCTCTCTTTTCCCCCTTAGCTCCCTGTCTAAACATCAGCCATACAGTTCTAAGGCCTGGCCTCTACCCGTCTTGCATGCCCAAGCAGCTGAACCACAAGTAAATAGAAAAACGAGTCTATACCACCCTGACAATCATGCTTGATGCTTGAGCAAACAATGAAGTCCCAGCCCTATAATCTTAAAGTGAAGTGACAAACTGGTATTCTAGGTGGGTAGATGAGCAGAACAGGCAACATTAAACAAACAGAAGAACACAATTACAGGCTGAGGTCCCAGAGTAGGGCCCAGTTCCCAGAAGTCAGTGCAGTACAGCGGGAACTATGGTGGAGCTTAATTGTGTGTTGCTGTGATGTGTGTTTGTACCAGTTAGACTCAAGGGTCACATGCAATCAACAGGAGAGAGAGAGAGAGAGACCGAGATCAGTAAACATCCTTAGAAGGTACAAGGGGGATGGGTGCACACACACAACAGGTGGACTGACTGGCTAAATTAATAGATGGAATCTGCGGTAGAGGAAATAGTGCCACTGTCCACCCCAAGGCCGTTGTTACTGTTTATGTTGACGAAGCGGATGTGAGGAGCTTCATCCAACATGGTAAACAAATTGCAGTATATATTCTGCTGTTCTATCGCATGTGCAAGGATGTCCGAGGGAGGGGGCTGTTTCACTATTAAGGATTCCAGCTTTATGGATCTAGGGGTGTTAAACCCACACTAGAATTTGTTATTTTACATTCTATTACTATTGTAGAGACACCCACTCACACATGCATTATCCTCCATTGGGCTCCTACGCCCTTAGTAAAACGGACTGGCAGTCTATTCCTCCTTCAGGACAATTACCTAGCTGTTTCCCACAAGGGTAACATGAATAAATATTTACAGTGACCATTTTAAGAGCAGCTGTTGGTATCAGGGACCCGGGTATGACAGCACTTAAATAAACTTCAACGTGAACGTGTAAACCTCAAATAAACTTTAAATGAACCTTAAATAAACCTCAATGTGAAGGAGATAGGGGATTGGTGGAGGATGAGAAGGAAGAGGAGGATGAGAAAGAGGAAGAGGAGGAGGAGGTGGAGGAACAGATGCATCCCTTGTGCTCGTGCACCCATGTCACATTGCTGCAACGTGTCCCTATGGAATCTGGAGATATATATTTCTGCACCTTGACGGTAGTGATGGTCACAGAGAGGCCTGCCTGGAGGTCTCAGCTCTGAATCTGTTTTCTAAATTTGGAGGACACTCAGACTTGGCGTGTGGTTGGTCCGATAGGTCGATTTGCTATTTTGAAATGCCAAGTCATATGACCGAGATGGTGTCCTCCTTAAAATGCTGCCGTTTCTTATTATGAGAGTGACCTCTTCAAAGTGTGATGGTTTAATCGCTGTGGAGACACACAATATGAGAGGTGTAAGGACAAGTGAGTGTAGCATCATGCGGTAGGATGACAGTTGTACTGATTGTAAGGGGTTTGGGTGCCTGTGTGTGTGTGTGTGTGTGTGTGTGTGTGTGTGTGTGTGTGTGTTTTTGCAGGTATGTTTTTGACTAATTAATTAGGGCCGATTTCAAGTTTTCATAACAATCGCCGATTTGCCGATTTCTTTTTAGTTTTAATTGTATTTATTTTTTTCCTTAATTTAACGAAGCAAGTCAGTTAAGAACACATTCTTATTTTCAATGACTGCCTAGGAACGGAGGGTTAACTGCCTTGTTCAGGGGCAGAACTAAAGATTTTCACCTTATCAGCTCGGGGGATCCAATCTTGCAACCTTACAGTTAACTAGTCCAATAGTTAATAACGACCTGCTTCTCTCTCGTAGCACTCCACAAGGAGACTGCCTGTTACGCGAATGCAGTAAGCCAAGGTAAGTTGCTAGCTAGCATTAAACTTATCTTGTAAAAAACAATCAATCATAATCACTAGTTAACTCCACATGGTTGATGATATTACTAGATATTATCTAGCGTGTTCTGCGTTGCATATAATCTGACTGAGCATACAAGCATATACATTTTAAGTATCTGACTGAGCGGTGGTAGGCAGAAGCAGGCGGGTAAACATTCATTCAAACAGCACTTTCGTGCGTTTTGCCAGCAGCTCTTCGTTGTGCATCAAGCATTGCGCTGTTTATGACTTCAAGCCTATCAACTCCCGAGATGAGGCTGGTGTAACAGAAGTGAAATGGCTAGCTAGTTAGCGCGTGCTAATAGCGTTTCAAATGTCACTAGCTCTGAGCCTTCTAGTAGTTGTTCCCCTTGCTCTGCATGGGTAACGCTGCTTCGATGGTGGCTGTTGTCATTGTGTTGCTGGTTCGAGCCCAGGGAAGAGCGAGGAGAGGGACGGAAGCTATACTGTTACACTGGCATTACTAAAGTGCCTTTAAGAACATCTAATAGTCAAAGGTTAATGAAATACAAATGGTATAGAGGGAAATAGTCCTATAATTCCTATAATAACTACAACCTAAAACTTCTGACCTGGGAATATTGAAGACTCATGTTAAAAGGAACCACCAGCTTTCATATGTTCTCATGTTCTGAGCAAGGAACTGAAACGTTAGCTTTCTTACATAGCACATATTGCACTTTTACTTTCTTCTCCAACACTTTGTTTTTGCATTATTTAAACCAAATTGAACATGTTCCATTATTTACTTGAGGCTAAATTGATTTTATTGATATATTATATTAAGTTAAAATAAGTGTTCATTCAGTATTGTTGTAATTGTCATTATTACAAATAAATCAATAAAAATCGTCCGATTAATCGGTATCTGCTTTTTTGGTCCTCCAATAATCGGTATCGGTATCGGCGTTGAAAAATCATAATCGGTCGACCTCTAGTGTGTGTGTTACAGTGTGTAACCTCCATGTTCAACAGGGTTGTTTTGACACCCGGCACTTCAGTGAGGCTATTTTGAAGAACGGGGACCTGATGCTCTCTCGACTGAAACTGAACTAAAAATAAACCTGGCAGCTGCTTTCTGATGCATTTAGGCCTGTGGGTACAGAAAGCTGAGGGCTGCACAGTATGAGATAGCATGGGAGAGTGGGGAGAGGAGTGCGTGTGTGTGTGTGCACTTGTTTTGAAATCAAAGATGCGCTCCATGAAGTTTGAGCAATCCACTGACCACTGCCTTTTGAAAAAGTGTAAATTAAGATGGCATAGGCTAAACTGGGATATTAGAAATTAATATTATTGGCATGAAAATGGAGACTCAAATGGAGGGTTAACTTAAATTAGCAGTGTCAAATCCTAATTTTCATCAAATACCTAACATGTTCAGGACTAGCTACAGAATTGTAACGGGATATGTGATGCTCCCTTATGAGTAACACCTCGGAAGGAATTGTTCGACTAAAATGAGTAAGTGAAAATTGCAAGTGGAACGTAAGAATGTACAAAATGCTCTGTTATTAAATGTAATAAATTTTTACTCCATGAGGTAAACCAACAATGTGAACGCCACCATATTGTCTTGTTTCCTATCCTCTCTTATTGATACGAAACAGGTGAGTTTCATTCAAAGTGACACTAGATTTCTAAGTCGCACCTGTCTCTGCTCGATGACAGAAGATCTGAAATATACATTATGGCTGGGTCGTGTGCAGAGGGGAGAGGACATTTTGAAAATGGACTTCGACTAGGACTAACTGAATTTATCCATTATGAATCCACACAGATTCTGGCCTTCTATTGCAAAATGTTTCACTATGGTGTGCCCTGCTGAACATGGCCCTGAACTGAACTAGGCCACCTAAATGCCTTATGTAACCTGTCACATGGTGGGGGTTAGTATTTTTTGTTATTTTTACCAGTCGGTCCTCGGGGTTCAGGTGAAAAGGGTTTTGGCTTTCATCCCCTCAACATGGCTCCCGAATTCCATCATCTGACATTTACATAACTTGACCCTTGACCTTTGAATGTGACCTTTCCCAACTGAGGCTGGTCCTCCACTGACTGTCATCACGAGGGCAACAAAAAAGACACCCGCCATCGATCAACAACATACAGAACTGGCGCAAAAGACCAGCCATGGTATGTCCATGTCCTAAACAGATGAACACAACATGTCCTCCATAGTAAACTGAGTAGGCCAAGTTGGCAAGCAACCCACAGTGAAACACATTAGTCATCGTTGCTGATTAAATTACCAGAGTAATGATGGGGATAGGGAGGCCATAAGTACTGATCTGAATAGGGTTGCCTTCATAGGCCCATAATGGAGATTGTCTGTAACCTGTTGTGAGGCAGGCAGTGGATGCATCCAAATCATCTCTCCTACCTCCTGAAGTCTGCACTCATTCACTAATCCCCACACTATTAAACTAATTGGATTGGTGTTTACATGGGGCTAGCGGGAGTTTCCTTTCAAATCCATTAATGGAAGTGAACAAGTGCACACTTAGAAGAGAAAGGAGAGATATTCGGAACACACCACTGCTGTGAGGGTGTTAGTAGCTTCTGCAGACAGGAGTGAGTTTTTAGAAACCACTCATTTACAGCAGGGATCCACTTAAAATGTCATTTCTCCTTAAAAATTTAAAATGTTCACTCCTGACACTGCAACCTAGCAGATAAGGTGACAATTCAATCTTATAACACAATCACGGTTAATATACTCCTTCCACCCAAAACCAAAACATCCTAAGGTGATTAACTAGACCCAGTTAGGATGTGCCTGACATTACTCCCCCCCTAAGCCTTCATATTTTTATGAGGCTAAAATCACTGGCTTAACAGCTATAGCGTACTGGCTAATTTCTGTTTATAGCCAAGTGCCTCAGACACGCCACAGGGCCATATTAAAACCTCTACTTGGCAAGTTGGCCTTCGTCCCCAGGCCAGGAGGGCGTTTTCAGACAAAACACCTCACAATGACTGGGTGTGTGTTAAACAGGGGGGCTTTGTGCATCTAAGTGGCATTGACTTATTCAGTGTGTGTGTGTGTGTGTGTGTGATTCATTCTCTGTGTGTGACTACGTTACGTAGTCTGAGGAAAAACAGGTCAGTCAGGCTGAGTCGTGACTGAACACAAAAAAACATGATTCACTGACAGACAGCTCTCTCTCACCCTCTATCCTTCCCTCCCCACTCTCTCTCTCTCTCTCTCACCCTCTATCCTTCCCTCCTCACTCTCTCTCTCTCACCCTCTATCCTTCCCTCCCCACTCTCTCTTTCTCTCTCTCACCCTCTATCCTTCCCTCCCCACTCTCTCTCTCTCTCTCATCCTCTATCCTTCCCTCCCCACTCTCTCTCTCTCTCTCTCTCTCTCACCCTCTATCCTTCCCTCCTCACTCTCTCTCTCACCCTCTATCCTTCCCTCCCCACTCTCTCTTTCTCTCTCTCACCCTCTATCCTTCCCTCCCCACTCTCTCTCTCTCTCTCTCTCTCTCTCTCCCTCTCATCCTCTATCCTTCCCTCCCCTCTCTCTCTCTCTCTCTCTCTCTCTCTCACCCTCTATCCTTCCCTCCCCACTCTCTCGCTCTCTCACCCTCTATCCTTCCCTCCCCACTCTCTCTCTCTCACCCTCTATCCTTCCCTCCCCACTCTCTCTCACCCTCTATCCTTCCCTCCCCACTCTCTCTCTCTCACCCTCTATCCTTCCCTCCCCTCTCTCTCTCACCCTCTATCCTTCCCTCCCCACTCTCTCTCTCACCCTCTATCCTTCCCTCCCCACTCTCTCTCTCTCACCCTCTATCCTTCCCTCCCCACTCTCTCTCTCTCACCCTCTACCCTTCCCTCCCCACTCTCTCTCTCTCACCCTCTATCCTTCCCTCCCCACTCTCTCTCTCTCACCCTCTATCCTTCCCTCCCCACTCTCTCTCTCACCCTCTATCCTTCCCTCCCCACTCTCTCTCTCTCACCCTCTATCCTTCCCTCCCCACTCTCTCTCTCTCTCACCCTCTATCCTTCCCTCCCCACTCTCTCTCTCTCACCCTCTATCATTCCCTCCCCACTCTCTCTCTCTCTCTCTCTCACCCTCTATCCTTCCCTCCCCACTCTCTCTCTCTCTCACCCTCTATCCTTCCCTCCCCACTCTCTCTCTCTCTCTCTCTCTCTCTCTCGTTTCCCTCTCCCTCTATGATTGTCAATTCAGTCAGCTATTACGGAACTGGCTCTCCATGTGCGAGCAGAACGGCAAACAGACCTCTGACACGACAACGCTCGCAGCAGCAGAGGTACCAAGGGAAATCAAATCACACTAAAATTAGAAGATGGTTGGGGGAACGCTAAAAGAAAAATGCATAAACTAATAGGGAAATCACATAGACGCTGTTAGCTAAATGATAACAAGTGAAAACGAACATAAACTAAATTGCAAAGACAGGCAAATCCAGCTCAAGTTATACAAGCATAGCTAGTAGCTACCAAATGTCATTTTCAGTGAGTGTGGACATCTACAAGCGAAAGTGAACCATTTTTTTGTGTGCAAATGAACAAAGTTGTGATGCATGGTTTTCTGAAGGAAGAGCAGCATGTGTACGCAGAGTAGAGGGGAGAAGAAAAAAAACACTGGTATGAAGCAGAGGGAGAAAATGTCAGTTGTACAGACAACATGCTATTTACAAACAAACAAGTGACTGGCTAAACTGTTCTGGGGAACTACTGTAAGCTTCATAATGTAAAATAATGAGACTGGCTCAACTGTTCTGGGGAACTACGGTCAGCTTCATAATGTAAAATAATGTGACTGGCTCAACTGTTCTGGGGAACTACGGTCAGCTTCATAATGTAAAATAATGAGACTGGCTCAACTGTTCTGGGGAACTACTGTAAGCTTCATAATGTAAAATAATGTGACTGGCTCAACTGTTCTGGGGAACTACGGTCAGCTTCATAATGTAAAATAATGTGACTGGCTCAACTGTTCTGGGGAACTACGGTCAGCTTCATAATGTAAAATAATGAGACTGGCTCAACTGTTCTGGGGAACTATGGTCAGCTTCATAATGTAAAATAATGTGACTGGCTCAACTGTTCTGGGGAACTACTGTAAGCTTCATAATGTAAAATAATGAGACTGGCTCAACTGTTCTGGGGAACTACGGTCAGCTTCATAATGTAAAATAATGTGACTGGCTCAACTGTTCTGGGGAACTACTGTAAGCTTCATAATGTAAAATAATGTGACTGGCTCAACTGTTCTGGGGAACTACTGTAAGCTTCATAATGTAAAATAATGTGACTGGCTCAACTGTTCTGGGGAACTACTGTAAGCTTCATAATGTAAAATAATGTGACTGGCTCAACTGTTCTGGGGAACTACTGTAAGCTTCATAATGTAAAATAATGTGACTGGCTCAACTGTTCTGGGGAACTACGGTCAGCTTCATAATGTAAAATAATGTGACTGGCTCAACTGTTCTGGGGAACTACTGTAAGCTTCATAATGTAAAATAATGTGACTGGCTCAACTGTTCTGGGGAACTACGGTCAGCTTCATAATGTAAAATAATGAGACTGGCTCAACTGTTCTGGGGAACTACGGTCAGCTTCATAATGTAAAATAATGTGACTGGCTCAACTGTTCTGGGGAACTACTGTAAGCTTCATAATGTAAAATAATGTGACTGGCTCAACTGTTCTGGGGAACTACTGTAAGCTTCATAATGTAAAATAATGAGACTGGCTCAACTGTTCTGGGGAACTACTGTAAGCTTCATAATGTAAAATAATGAGACTGGCTCAACTGTTCTGGGGAACTACGGTCAGCTTCATAATGTAAAATAATGTGACTGGCTCAACTGTTCTGGGGAACTACGGTCAGCTTCATAATGTAAAATAATGTGACTGGCTCAACTGTTCTGGGGAACTACGGTCAGCTTCATAATGTAAAATAATGTGACTGGCTCAACTGTTCTGGGGAACTACTGTAAGCTTCATAATGTAAAATAATGTGACTGGCTCAACTGTTCTGGGGAACTACGGTCAGCTTCATAATGTAAAATAATGAGACTGGCTCAACTGTTCTGGGGAACTACGGTCAGCTTCATAATGTAAAATAATGTGACTGGCTCAACTGTTCTGGGGAACTACTGTAAGCTTCATAATGTAAAATAATGTGACTGGCTCAACTGTTCTGGGGAACTACTGTACGCTTCATAATGTAAAATAATGTGACTGGCTCAACTGTTCTGGGGAACTACGGTCAGCTTCATAATGTAAAATAATGAGACTGGCTCAACTGTTCTGGGGAACTACTGTACGCTTCATAATGTAAAATAATGAGACTGGCTCAACTGTTCTGGGGAACTACTGTAAGCTTCATAATGTAAAATAATGTGACTGGCTCAACTGTTCTGGGGAACTACGGTCAGCTTCATAATGTAAAATAATGTGACTGGCTCAACTGTTCTGGGGAACTACTGTAAGCTTCATAATGTAAAATAATGTGACTGGCTCAACTGTTCTGGGGAACTACGGTCAGCTTCATAATGTAAAATAATGAGACTGGCTCAACTGTTCTGGGGAACTACGGTCAGCTTCATAATGTAAAATAATGAGACTGGCTCAACTGTTCTGGGGAACTACTGTAAGCTTCATAATGTAAAATAATGTGACTGGCTCAACTGTTCTGGGGAACTACTGTAAGCTTCATAATGTAAAATAATGTGACTGGCTCAACTGTTCTGGGGAACTACTGTACGCTTCATAATGTAAAATAATGTGACTGGCTCAACTGTTCTGGGGAACTACTGTAAGCTTCATAATGTAAAATAATGTGACTGGCTCAACTGTTCTGGGGAACTACGGTCAGCTTCATAATGTAAAATAATGAGACTGGCTCAACTGTTCTGGGGAACTACTGTAAGCTTCATAATGTAAAATAATGTGACTGGCTCAACTGTTCTGGGGAACTACTGTACGCTTCATAATGTAAAATAATGTGACTGGCTCAACTGTTCTGGGGAACTACTGTAAGCTTCATAATGTAAAATAATGTGACTGGCTCAACTGTTCTGGGGAACTACGGTCAGCTTCATAATGTAAAATAATGTGACTGGCTCAACTGTTCTGGGGAACTACTGTACGCTTCATAATGTAAAATAATGTGACTGGCTCAACTGTTCTGGGGAACTACGGTCAGCTTCATAATGTAAAATAATGAGACTGGCTCAACTGTTCTGGGGAACTACTGTAAGCTTCATAATGTAAAATAATGAGACTGGCTCAACTGTTCTGGGGAACTACGGTCAGCTTCATAATGTAAAATAATGAGACTGGCTCAACTGTTCTGGGGAACTACAGTAAGCTTCATAATGTAAAATAATGTGACTGGCTCAACTGTTCTGGGGAACTACGGTCAGCTTCATAATGTAAAATAATGTGACTGGCTCAACTGTTCTGGGGAACTACGGTCAGCTTCATAATGTAAAATAATGAGACTGGCTCAACTGTTCTGGGGAACTACAGTAAGCTTCATAATGTAAAATAATGTGACTGGCTCAACTGTTCTGGGGAACTACGGTCAGCTTCATAATGTAAAATAATGTGACTGGCTCAACTGTTCTGGGGAACTACTGTAAGCTTCATAATGTAAAATAATGAGACTGGCTCAACTGTTCTGGGGAACTACTGTAAGCTTCATAATGTAAAATAATGAGACTGGCTCAACTGTTCTGGGGAACTACGGTCAGCTTCATAATGTAAAATAATGTGACTGGCTCAACTGTTCTGGGGAACTACTGTAAGCTTCATAATGTAAAATAATGAGACTGGCTCAACTGTTCTGGGGAACTATGGTCAGCTTCATAATGTAAAATAATGTGACTGGCTCAACTGTTCTGGGGAACTACTGTAAGCTTCATAATGTAAAATAATGTGACTGGCTCAACTGTTCTGGGGAACTACGGTCAGCTTCATAATGTAAAATAATGAGACTGGCTCAACTGTTCTGGGGAACTACGGTCAGCTTCATAATGTAAAATAATGTGACTGGCTCAACTGTTCTGGGGAACTACTGTAAGCTTCATAATGTAAAATAATGTGACTGGCTCAACTGTTCTGGGGAACTACTGTAAGCTTCATAATGTAAAATAATGAGACTGGCTCAACTGTTCTGGGGAACTACTGTAAGCTTCATAATGTAAAATAATGTGACTGGCTCAACTGTTCTGGGGAACTACTGTAAGCTTCATAATGTAAAATAATGTGACTGGCTGAACTGTTCTGGGGAACTACTGTAAGCTTCATAATGTAAAATAATGTGACTGGCTCAACTGTTCTGGGGAAGTACTGTACGCTTCATAATGTAAAATAATGTGACTGGCTCAACTGTTCTGGGGAACTACTGTAAGCTTCATAATGTAAAATAATGAGACTGGCTCAACTGTTCTGGGGAACTACTGTAAGCTTCATAATGTAAAATAATGAGACTGGCTCAACTGTTCTGGGGAACTACTGTAAGCTTCATAATGTAAAATAATGTGACTGGCTCAACTGTTCTGGGGAACTACGGTCAGCTTCATAATGTAAAATAATGTGACTGGCTCAACTGTTCTGGGGAACTACGGTCAGCTTCATAATGTAAAATAATGTGACTGGCTCAACTGTTCTGGGGAACTACTGTACGCTTCATAATGTAAAATAATGAGACTGGCTCAACTGTTCTGGGGAACTACTGTAAGCTTCATAATGTAAAATAATGTGACTGGCTCAACTGTTCTGGGGAACTACTGTAAGCTTCATAATGTAAAATAATGTGACTGGCTCAACTGTTCTGGGGAACTACGGTCAGCTTCATAATGTAAAATAATGTGACTGGCTCAACTGTTCTGGGGAACTACGGTCAGCTTCATAATGTAAAATAATGTGACTGGCTCAACTGTTCTGGGGAACTACGGTCAGCTTCATAATGTAAAATAATGAGACTGGCTCAACTGTTCTGGGGAACTACGGTCAGCTTCATAATGTAAAATAATGTGACTGGCTCAACTGTTCTGGGGAACTACGGTCAGCTTCATAATGTAAAATAATGAGACTGGCTCAACTGTTCTGGGGAACTACGGTCAGCTTCATAATGTAAAATAATGTGACTGGCTCAACTGTTCTGGGGAACTACTGTACGCTTCATAATGTAAAATAATGAGACTGGCTCAACTGTTCTGGGGAACTACGGTCAGCTTCATAATGTAAAATAATGAGACTGGCTCAACTGTTCTGGGGAACTACTGTAAGCTTCATAATGTAAAATAATGAGACTGGCTCAACTGTTCTGGGGAACTACGGTCAGCTTCATAATGTAAAATAATGAGACTGGCTCAACTGTTCTGGGGAACTACTGTAAGCTTCATAATGTAAAATAATGAGACTGGCTCAACTGTTCTGGGGAACTACTGTAAGCTTCATAATGTAAAATAATGAGACTGGCTCAACTGTTCTGGGGAACTACGGTCAGCTTCATAATGTAAAATAATGTGACTGGCTCAACTGTTCTGGGGAACTACGGTCAGCTTCATAATGTAAAATAATGTGACTGGCTCAACTGTTCTGGGGAACTACGGTCAGCTTCATAATGTAAAATAATGAGACTGGCTCAACTGTTCTGGGGAACTACTGTACGCTTCATAATGTAAAATAATGAGACTGGCTCAACTGTTCTGGGGAACTACTGTAAGCTTCATAATGTAAAATAATGTGACTGGCTCAACTGTTCTGGGGAACTACGGTCAGCTTCATAATGTAAAATAATGTGACTGGCTCAACTGTTCTGGGGAACTACTGTAAGCTTCATAATGTAAAATAATGTGACTGGCTCAACTGTTCTGGGGAACTACGGTCAGCTTCATAATGTAAAATAATGAGACTGGCTCAACTGTTCTGGGGAACTACGGTCAGCTTCATAATGTAAAATAATGAGACTGGCTCAACTGTTCTGGGGAACTACTGTAAGCTTCATAATGTAAAATAATGTGACTGGCTCAACTGTTCTGGGGAACTACTGTAAGCTTCATAATGTAAAATAATGTGACTGGCTCAACTGTTCTGGGGAACTACTGTACGCTTCATAATGTAAAATAATGTGACTGGCTCAACTGTTCTGGGGAACTACTGTAAGCTTCATAATGTAAAATAATGTGACTGGCTCAACTGTTCTGGGGAACTACGGTCAGCTTCATAATGTAAAATAATGAGACTGGCTCAACTGTTCTGGGGAACTACTGTAAGCTTCATAATGTAAAATAATGTGACTGGCTCAACTGTTCTGGGGAACTACTGTACGGTTCATAATGTAAAATAATGTGACTGGCTCAACTGTTCTGGGGAACTACTGTAAGCTTCATAATGTAAAATAATGTGACTGGCTCAACTGTTCTGGGGAACTACGGTCAGCTTCATAATGTAAAATAATGTGACTGGCTCAACTGTTCTGGGGAACTACTGTACGCTTCATAATGTAAAATAATGAGACTGGCTCAACTGTTCTGGGGAACTACGGTCAGCTTCATAATGTAAAATAATGAGACTGGCTCAACTGTTCTGGGGAACTACTGTAAGCTTCATAATGTAAAATAATGAGACTGGCTCAACTGTTCTGGGGAACTACGGTCAGCTTCATAATGTAAAATAATGTGACTGGCTCAACTGTTCTGGGGAACTACTGTACGCTTCATAATGTAAAATAATGAGACTGGCTCAACTGTTCTGGGGAACTACGGTCAGCTTCATAATGTAAAATAATGAGACTGGCTCAACTGTTCTGGGGAACTACTGTAAGCTTCATAATGTAAAATAATGAGACTGGCTCAACTGTTCTGGGGAACTACGGTCAGCTTCATAATGTAAAATAATGAGACTGGCTCAACTGTTCTGGGGAACTACTGTAAGCTTCATAATGTAAAATAATGAGACTGGCTCAACTGTTCTGGGGAACTACTGTAAGCTTCATAATGTAAAATAATGAGACTGGCTCAACTGTTCTGGGGAACTACGGTCAGCTTCATAATGTAAAATAATGTGACTGGCTCAACTGTTCTGGGGAACTACGGTCAGCTTCATAATGTAAAATAATGTGACTGGCTCAACTGTTCTGGGGAACTACGGTCAGCTTCATAATGTAAAATAATGAGACTGGCTCAACTGTTCTGGGGAACTACTGTACGCTTCATAATGTAAAATAATGAGACTGGCTCAACTGTTCTGGGGAACTACTGTAAGCTTCATAATGTAAAATAATGTGACTGGCTCAACTGTTCTGGGGAACTACGGTCAGCTTCATAATGTAAAATAATGTGACTGGCTCAACTGTTCTGGGGAACTACTGTAAGCTTCATAATGTAAAATAATGTGACTGGCTCAACTGTTCTGGGGAACTACGGTCAGCTTCATAATGTAAAATAATGAGACTGGCTCAACTGTTCTGGGGAACTACGGTCAGCTTCATAATGTAAAATAATGAGACTGGCTCAACTGTTCTGGGGAACTACTGTAAGCTTCATAATGTAAAATAATGTGACTGGCTCAACTGTTCTGGGGAACTACTGTAAGCTTCATAATGTAAAATAATGTGACTGGCTCAACTGTTCTGGGGAACTACTGTACGCTTCATAATGTAAAATAATGTGACTGGCTCAACTGTTCTGGGGAACTACTGTAAGCTTCATAATGTAAAATAATGTGACTGGCTCAACTGTTCTGGGGAACTACGGTCAGCTTCATAATGTAAAATAATGAGACTGGCTCAACTGTTCTGGGGAACTACTGTAAGCTTCATAATGTAAAATAATGTGACTGGCTCAACTGTTCTGGGGAACTACTGTACGGTTCATAATGTAAAATAATGTGACTGGCTCAACTGTTCTGGGGAACTACTGTAAGCTTCATAATGTAAAATAATGTGACTGGCTCAACTGTTCTGGGGAACTACGGTCAGCTTCATAATGTAAAATAATGTGACTGGCTCAACTGTTCTGGGGAACTACTGTACGCTTCATAATGTAAAATAATGTGACTGGCTCAACTGTTCTGGGGAACTACGGTCAGCTTCATAATGTAAAATAATGAGACTGGCTCAACTGTTCTGGGGAACTACTGTAAGCTTCATAATGTAAAATAATGAGACTGGCTCAACTGTTCTGGGGAACTACGGTCAGCTTCATAATGTAAAATAATGAGACTGGCTCAACTGTTCTGGGGAACTACAGTAAGCTTCATAATGTAAAATAATGTGACTGGCTCAACTGTTCTGGGGAACTACGGTCAGCTTCATAATGTAAAATAATGTGACTGGCTCAACTGTTCTGGGGAACTACGGTCAGCTTCATAATGTAAAATAATGAGACTGGCTCAACTGTTCTGGGGAACTACAGTAAGCTTCATAATGTAAAATAATGTGACTGGCTCAACTGTTCTGGGGAACTACGGTCAGCTTCATAATGTAAAATAATGTGACTGGCTCAACTGTTCTGGGGAACTACTGTAAGCTTCATAATGTAAAATAATGAGACTGGCTCAACTGTTCTGGGGAACTACTGTAAGCTTCATAATGTAAAATAATGAGACTGGCTCAACTGTTCTGGGGAACTACGGTCAGCTTCATAATGTAAAATAATGTGACTGGCTCAACTGTTCTGGGGAACTACTGTAAGCTTCATAATGTAAAATAATGAGACTGGCTCAACTGTTCTGGGGAACAATGGTCAGCTTCATAATGTAAAATAATGTGACTGGCTCAACTGTTCTGGGGAACTACTGTAAGCTTCATAATGTAAAATAATGTGACTGGCTCAACTGTTCTGGGGAACTACGGTCAGCTTCATAATGTAAAATAATGAGACTGGCTCAACTGTTCTGGGGAACTACGGTCAGCTTCATAATGTAAAATAATGTGACTGGCTCAACTGTTCTGGGGAACTACTGTACGCTTCATAATGTAAAATAATGAGACTGGCTCAACTGTTCTGGGGAACTACTGTAAGCTTCATAATGTAAAATAATGAGACTGGCTCAACTGTTCTGGGGAACTACGGTCAGCTTCATAATGTAAAATAATGTGACTGGCTCAACTGTTCTGGGGAACTACTGTAAGCTTCATAATGTAAAATAATGTGACTGGCTCAACTGTTCTGGGGAACTACTGTAAGCTTCATAATGTAAAATAATGAGACTGGCTCAACTGTTCTGGGGAACTACTGTAAGCTTCATAATGTAAAATAATGTGACTGGCTCAACTGTTCTGGGGAACTACTGTAAGCTTCATAATGTAAAATAATGTGACTGGCTGAACTGTTCTGGGGAACTACTGTAAGCTTCATAATGTAAAATAATGTGACTGGCTCAACTGTTCTGGGGAAGTACTGTACGCTTCATAATGTAAAATAATGTGACTGGCTCAACTGTTCTGGGGAACTACTGTAAGCTTCATAATGTAAAATAATGAGACTGGCTCAACTGTTCTGGGGAACTACTGTAAGCTTCATAATGTAAAATAATGAGACTGGCTCAACTGTTCTGGGGAACTACTGTAAGCTTCATAATGTAAAATAATGTGACTGGCTCAACTGTTCTGGGGAACTACGGTCAGCTTCATAATGTAAAATAATGTGACTGGCTCAACTGTTCTGGGGAACTACGGTCAGCTTCATAATGTAAAATAATGTGACTGGCTCAACTGTTCTGGGGAACTACTGTACGCTTCATAATGTAAAATAATGAGACTGGCTCAACTGTTCTGGGGAACTACGGTCAGCTTCATAATGTAAAATAATGTGACTGGCTCAACTGTTCTGGGGAACTACTGTAAGCTTCATAATGTAAAATAATGTGACTGGCTCAACTGTTCTGGGGAACTACGGTCAGCTTCATAATGTAAAATAATGTGACTGGCTCAACTGTTCTGGGGAACTACGGTCAGCTTCATAATGTAAAATAATGTGACTGGCTCAACTGTTCTGGGGAACTACGGTCAGCTTCATAATGTAAAATAATGAGACTGGCTCAACTGTTCTGGGGAACTACGGTCAGCTTCATAATGTAAAATAATGAGACTGGCTCAACTGTTCTGGGGAACTACGGTCAGCTTCATAATGTAAAATAATGTGACTGGCTCAACTGTTCTGGGGAACTACGGTCAGCTTCATAATGTAAAATAATGAGACTGGCTCAACTGTTCTGGGGAACTACGGTCAGCTTCATAATGTAAAATAATGTGACTGGCTCAACTGTTCTGGGGAACTACTGTACGCTTCATAATGTAAAATAATGAGACTGGCTCAACTGTTCTGGGGAACTACGGTCAGCTTCATAATGTAAAATAATGAGACTGGCTCAACTGTTCTGGGGAACTACTGTAAGCTTCATAATGTAAAATAATGAGACTGGCTCAACTGTTCTGGGGAACTACGGTCAGCTTCATAATGTAAAATAATGAGACTGGCTCAACTGTTCTGGGGAACTACTGTAAGCTTCATAATGTAAAATAATGAGACTGGCTCAACTGTTCTGGGGAACTACTGTAAGCTTCATAATGTAAAATAATGAGACTGGCTCAACTGTTCTGGGGAACTACGGTCAGCTTCATAATGTAAAATAATGTGACTGGCTCAACTGTTCTGGGGAACTACGGTCAGCTTCATAATGTAAAATAATGTGACTGGCTCAACTGTTCTGGGGAACTACGGTCAGCTTCATAATGTAAAATAATGAGACTGGCTCAACTGTTCTGGGGAACTACGGTCAGCTTCATAATGTAAAATAATGAGACTGGCTCAACTGTTCTGGGGAACTACTGTACGCTTCATAATGTAAAATAATGTGACTGGCTGAACTGTTCTGGGGAACTACGGTCAGCTTCATAATGTAAAATAATGAGACTGGTGAAATGAAGAACGCAATCTGCTTTATCTCCTACACCAGTTGACTGCAGGTACTAACTTAGAAAGTAGCTACAAATATTCAAAAGTATTTGAAAACTTCAAATATTTGTATTTTTTTGTATTGACAGTACTGAAAAACCTTTGTGGCTTTTTCCAAATACCCGGTATATAAGATATACCGCCTAAGCCTACCTAGCACGTCCTTTTTTTGTTTGTTTTTGGGACAGCCAAATCTGATGCCGATTCCAGTCATTGTTTTGAATCAAGATTGTTTTTAACCCCGTGCTCACTTGACTGTGAACTGTGTCAAAGTCAAGGCTATTGGTGCAGAAGAACAGGTCCAGAGTTACTGGCAGGCATACACACTATATACCAGACAACAGCAGAGCACCGCTTCCCCTAGAGAGAGAAAGAGAGAGCGAGAGAGCGGCGGAGAGGAAGGGGTATGGGGCAAAGGGTGAAGGTATGGAGGAAGGAGAATAGAAATACAGGAAGAGGGAGAAAGAGGGGGTCGAGAGAGAGAGTGATGGGAGAGGAAAGAAAGTGAAAGAGAGATGGAGAGGAGTTATGTAGGCTAGAAGGAGAGGGCCGGGGATTTGACAATGAGAGATTTTTATCAATCTGTATTATAAAATCAAAACCTTTTTTTCTATTTAATGAACGTTTTTCCTTGTTGCTCTCGGATTCGGAATTCCCACAGTAATCAGTAGGTCATGATTGTCCCATCGTGGTTTTGGTGGGTGGAGGGGTTAGGGAGGTCTAGGGAAGGATAACCACACCACAGGAAGCCCCTCTGCCTGTCCTAGGGGAAACATCAGCAACACTCATGGACACACCGCAGAGAGACCCCCCTGAGTCCCCTCTCAGTCCCCTTTCAGACCCTTCCCTCGCCCCCCTCGTGCTGTCAGTAAGGGGTCAACAGTGCGTCCCGAGTCATCATGGCCAGCATCCCCAGAGAGCTACAGAAAGTAGTGGTCGATAGGAGGAGCTGAACTCACAACAGGACTACTAGGCCTAAGTCTCCCTACACAGAGCTGCTCAGGCTTTCTTTTCTTTTTTTTTCTGGAGGGTGGATCAGCTTAATATTGCAGAAAGAATGTTGCTTCCAATGTAATTGTCTGCATCATTTCCAATCCCCCATATTTTTGGGGTAAATATATATATCCATACACGCATGCATACATATACACATATATACACACACACATACCTATATATACATACATACTTTTTTAAAGAATATACTTTTATTATTATTCCCCAAACCCTACCGCCAATCCCCCAATTGGAGTAAACTAATAAACACTTCTGCTTCTACCTTCAATCCATACATCTTATACACACTCTACAGACACAGTCTACTTTACAATAGTTCTCTCTTGTTTGTTCTTAGTCCTTCCTCTATTTCTGATGTCCATCCAGTTTGATTTCTATTTGTAACTATGCTATTTCACAAAAGCTCCCAACCTATATACATTCTACAGACCCCATATGTTTTACATTGTTTGTCTTGTTATTAGTCCCACCCTTCAGCTCCATTCAACCCCTCCCATCTATCTCTCAACATCATCCATTTCGGATTTCTACTTGCCATATATTTTTCAACTGTGCTGTGATGCTTCACAAAAGAATTTAACCTTCCTATTCTCATAGCTTCTACAGATTGTAAATTAAAAATAAACATTTTTGCTAAAATAATTATTATATTATTGATTGATTGACTATGGCTTTTCAAATCACCCAGTATTGCTATCTGTAGTGTTAGTTCTAGGCAAATGTTTCAATTCTTCAGCCATTCCTGGACCTGTGACCAAAAATGAGCTACATATGGACAATACCAAAATAAATGATCTAATGACTCTGCCTCCTCACAGCAGAATCTGCAGAGCTGGGAAGATTGTATCCCCCATATATATAACATTCTATTAGTTGCAAGAATTTTTTATAGTAATTTATATTGAAAAATGTGAAGTTTTGAATCGGGCGTTGTTTTGCGTATCAATTCATAAACCATGTGCCATGGAATGGGTACCTCAAATCTCTTCCCAACTATTTAGCAATTTATATGGCACAGCTGTCAGTTTTTTGGTCCTTAAATTAAATTGGTATATGTTTTTATATATCACACTTTTCGTTAACTATTTATGTTCTTTAATACAGGGCCGACATACAAGTTCCTTACTTTTTTCCCCTTCTACTTGCCTCTTCCATTTTTGTGGTTATGCTGCAAGTAATTGGTTGTAATTTTTGGTAGAGCAGACATTTCCCTTTGTCTGTGTTCGCTGCATGTGTAACATAACTCCACCAGTCCTATTTATCATATCATTCACTAAATGTATACAGTTTTTTTTATCAATTAGTATATTTGAATTTAACCAAAATATTTGTTGTTGTACTATTTGTTCCATCCTTTCAGGTGGATTAAACTGAAATTGCAACCAACTTTCTAAGGCTTGTTTAAAAAATAAAGATATTTTGGAGATTATTTCCTTTTCAAACAACCGAAAGTGAGCAGGTATTATCTGAATAAAGGGGAAAAGGCCCTTCCTGAATATAGGATGAGACATTCGTACCAATTGACTAGAGAACCAGTTTGGATATAAGTATAACTTTTGTATGACTGATGCCTTTAGTGAGAGGTCTAATGCTTTAATATTTAATCATTTCTGCCCTCTGAATTCATATTCGTTATATAAATAGGCCCTTTTAATTTATCTGGCTTGCCGTTCCAAATTAAATGGAATATTTTTTGTTCATATAATTTAAAAAGCAGGTCACTAGGTGTAGGCAAAACCATAAGCAAATAGGTAAACTGTGATATAACTGAGGAGTTAATCAGGGTGATTTTTAGTAGGCTTTGATTAAATTTCCAATATCCTTGCCCAAGTGGAAATTAAGGTAAGAGAAATATATATTCCAATTATGTGATGATCCGACCGCATTCTGTCCCCTATCAACACTTTTTAAACTTTTGGTGCCAGAGAGAATGGTATAAGAAAGTAGTCAAGGCGACTAGCTTGATTAAGCCTCCACCATGTATATCTCACTAGGTCAGGGTATTAAACCTCCGCCATGTATATCTCACTAGGTCAGGGTATTTAAGCCTCCATATATCCACTTGCTTGTAGAGTTGATTGATTCTTATATATATTTTCAAAGAAGCTTGGATCATCATTATTCGGACCGTATAGGTTAATGAGCCATATCTGTTTATTGTCCAATAACATATTTAAAATAATCCACCTACCTTGAGGATCTGTTTGGACAATTTGCACATTTGGATCAAAATTATTGTTAATTAAATCCATCACCCTTTTGAATTTCTTTGCCCATGGAAGAAGTATATTTAGCCCCCCCAGTTCTTTTTCCACAAAACTTCATCTAAAACTGTTGAATGGGTTTCCTGTAAACATTAAATATTATATTCCTTCTCTTTTAGCCAGGTAAATACTGATTGTCTTTTCTTATTATCTGCTAGGCCATTACAATTGTAACTGGCTATACTTATTTCACCACTTACCATAATGAGACACAACTTTCAATTCTATTTATCAAAATATATGTTTGTAAACGTACCATTAAAAAGTAACATGATGATTGAGTGTCTATATAGCTGTACCATGATCTTTGCCTTTCTACTAAGTAAACCTCCAATTGGTCCCTACTATTCCACCCGCTAAAAGCCCTCCTCATCCCGAGTTGGTTTGTCATCCCAATGCCCGGCAGACCACCCTCGACCCCCTGTATCCCATAACCCATAACCGACTGGGATCCATCCTTTGGAAAGAGCACACAGTGCCATTTACCGAATTGAAGTAGATCAACTGCCAAATGCATTTCCATCGCCCTCACCTCGATTTGTATTATATATAGCTGTGGATCATCCTCTATTGTCCCTAACATCTTTTACTTCTTCGCAACAGTTGTGGGATACACACATACACCCACACACACTCAACCCATACCCCTAGACAACCATAAGATCACTTACTCAACAATTGCACCACCCCAGAGCCCAACTCAAGACAGGTCTTGAATTACAAATGTACTCGCAGTTGCAGCTGCACGAGAAGGCCTGCAAGACCGCACAACAAATTAGGCAAAAATTAAGAGATTTTATTTACCATTGTCACATCCTAGATGATGGACAAATGTACACTTCTACCCTGAAACACCCACAATACGGTCACCCGTATTGACCATATTCCATGCAGTCCAACTTTGATTCTGTGCCACTAGGGTCACAATAATGTACCCCCTCTCTGAATGTCCGAGTGTGACCCCCTCCCCATGGGTTACTGCAGCTAGTGTTGCCAGCACTGCCACTGCCTGGGTGGGGGCACCCCACCGGAATCCCCACCGGCTAGGTACAAGGTCGTCAAGGTTCTCATTAGCAGCTATGAGAATTTCCTTGTACAGTATTCTCTCCCTCAGGCTTCCCTGGAATTGTACCAAGGGATAGCCTTGTCACGCAGCATCACAGAGGGGTAGCCTTGTCATGCACCATCACAGAGGGCTAGCCTTGTCACGCACCATCACAGCGGGATAGCCTTGTCACGCACCATCACAGAGGGGTAGCCTTTTCACGCACCATCACAGAGGGATAGCCTTGTCACACACCATCACAGAGGGGTAGCCTTGTCACACACTATCACAGAGGGGTAGCCTTGTCACCCACCATCACAGAGGGGTAGCCTTGTCACGCACCATCACAGAGGGCTAGCCTTGTCAAGCACCATCACAGCGGGATAGCCTTGTCACGCACCATCACAGAGGGATAGCCTTGTCACGCACCATCACAGAGGGGTAGCCTTGTCACACACTATCACAGAGGGGTAGCCTTGTCACACACCATCACAGAGGGGTAGCCTTGTCACGCACCATCACAGAGGGGTAGCCTTGTCATGCACCATCACAGAGGGGTAGCCTTGTCACACACATCACAGAGGGGTAGCCTTGTCACGCACCATCACAGAAAGGCCATCAGATGGGAATTCATGTTTATTTGAAAATTAACATGAATAGAAGTTTAAATGCTTTAATTTGGTATGAATAACCATAAATATTGACATTACTTTGAATGTTTACAATTACCAAACAGCATTACTGAGAATTAAAATAGTCTTATTCCTCTCAGTGGACATGAGGATAACTCAACCTCACCAATACTTCCCACTTGCACCGGCTTTGGGCTACACTATAGCTTTGCTTCAGAAACCGAAGGAAGCGGCTCACATTCCTGCTGTGTTTTCAAGGGGATATTCCCATTCCCTGCATCTGCAGCTGGAAGATTTCAAATGACACACACAAAGCTAGGCTAATGTCACAGAGCTTCCTGTCTCAGAGAGTCACAGCTGGAGCCACTGGAGCCCCAATCTGCAGAGAAAACACCATGACTGCCATTTGGGATACACATCATGAGAGAGGGGAAAAGACCAGGACCAGGCAGCGGGGAAACTACCCCCCTCCTCAGCCCCTTGTCTGTTTGAACTTCAGAGAAACATAGACATACTCTCCAGTCTCTCTCCCCACAGCCTCACCCCAGTACTGCCTTGTTGGAGTGGAGGGTCACCTCAAATCTGCATTTATTCAGCTTCCTCAAAATTGGCTTTAAGGATTAAGGCCAAGTCTCATTCCTCAAAGTGAGTTTAGGAATGTTTTCACTTTCCTGGAAATTATCTTGAGTGTATGTATGTGTCTATACATGTGTGTGTGCAGTCTACTTCATTGTGCCCCAAAGTCTGAGAGTTGAACTGGTGATCTACAATGCTTGGAGGGCGAGGGAGAAGGGGAGAGGCCAACTCCTCGGGGAATCCTACCAGAGCTGTTTAAATCTCCAGTCTGAGATCTCACTCTAGCGCAACACATCCTCTGTGCCACACAAACCCCCACGTTTCACTGCAGAACTTTTAACCCCAAAAATCTGACATTAACTGTAACAGAACTTTGGTGATGGTTAAAAATACTGGGCTAAAACATAGGGCTGTCTGGCACAAGCCAGAGAGTGTGTGTTTCAAACCCTACCACCCCTCCTCTGATTGGAATAAACTAACAGACAACAATACTTATACTGCTACTTTCAGCTATTTTCGCTCACATGTACGGTACCTGTAGTTACATAATTACACAACTATTTCCTCTTTGTGCAAGTGCTGGATTTTCACCCACAGTGGCCAATCCACCATTCATTCTGATCTGAACTCCAACCGTCTGATGTACACAGATAAACCCATCTTTCCTAGTATGATGCCATTTTGCCATTTCCTTTTGCAATACATTTTTCTGTGATGTCTTACGGGGATCCTGAACTTCCTTATTTGTAACATTTCAACTGATTTTGCCCTAAAAATAAATACTTTATCCAACAGTATAATGATATTTCCCATTGACTGGTTTGGTTTTTCATATCCCCTTACAATACAGTTTGCAGGTTCATCTGAACCCTGATAGTTTGGCATAACAACAATTTCTGGACCAGACTCTAAAAGCGAGCCACCGATGGACAGTACCAGAAAATATGATTTATTAATTCTGTTTTCTCGTGGCAGAGTCTGCACAAGGCTGACTTTTCATTGCCCCATATATATAGAGCATTCTTTTTGTTGCAAGTATTTTATATAATAGCATGAATTGAAACAAACGGATTGATGTGTCAATTGTTGTTTTATATGTCAGTTTATAGACCTAATGCCAAAGTATTGGGACATTAAAAGGCCTGTTCCATACAGACTTAAATTATATATGGCATCACTGACCAACCATTTGAAATGTTTTACTAATCATTTTAAGCCTTTTATGATTTTCTATGGGTGGCAGACAGACAAATTATTTCATTTCTTCTTTAAGTAATTATCTCTTTCTTCCAATTCTGTGGCAGGGCCGTGATGAGTTCGTTACAATTTTGTATTTGAGCGTACACCTCCATACACTGTTGTTATTTGCTTGTGTGACATCATTTTACCATCTTTGTTTAAAATGTCCGTCATAAATATTTTACCCTTCTTGTACATTTCTTTCAATATGTATTTTTTCCAATATGTATTTTTTCTGTCAGTACATATTATTTGCTGTAATATTAGATCTGCCTTTTCTGGAAGATGAAATTTAAATTGTAGCCAATTCTGTAAAACGGGGGACACTGTAAACAGTGATCCATTGTCAATCCCCTGTAAATGTCTGGTTTTAATCTTCAAAACATCTTAAACCATACGATGGGCCTCTAAACATACAATGGGCCTCTCTTAGTACAATACTAGAAAACCCGTTTGGATTTTGATACAATTCTGGTACAAAGGAGGCTTTTAGAGAGAGGTTTAATGTATTTCAAGTATTTAAAAAGATTTCCCATAGAATTAAGACTTTGAACCCAGGTCTGAATCTGATACAAGGGATGACAGCCATCTGGCCAAACTGACTGAATTCTGGAGAGAAGACAGAAGGAAAGGCTGAGCTCACCATGGAACGTTCCACTATGGTAACTGCTTGTAATCTACAGCCAGACTTTTCAACTTCCACATCCTTTCCTCCAAGCATAAAGTTATCTCCCAATAATATCTTCTTCCGCCTGAAGTGTTGCACTGACTTATTCACTTATTTCCACAAATCTAAAGCATTGTCTTGGTGGAGGCACGGGATAGTCTAGGGGGAGTTTCTCACATATTGTTTCTACCAGTCATTTCTTTTCAAATAAGCGAATGGAAGTGAAATAGTGCACACTTTGGGAGGAAGGAGAGATAATTGAAAAATAAAAAGTATGTGAACTCTTTGGAATGACCTGGATTTATGCATAAATTGGCAACCAAATTTGATCATCATCTAAGTCACAACAATAGACAAACACAGTGTGCTTAAACTAATAACACACACATTTTAATTGTATTGCCTATATTGAATACATAATTTAAACATTCACAGTGTAAGATGGAAAAGGTATGTGAACCCCCCTAGGCTAATGAGTTCTCCAAAAGCTAATTGGAGTCAGGAGTCCGCTAACCTGGAGTCCAATCAATGAGACGAGATTGGAGATGTTGGTTAGTGCTGCCTTGCCCTATAAAAAACACTCAAAATTTGAGGTTGCTATTCACAAGAAGCATTGCCTCGAACAAAAGAAATCTCAGAAGACCTAAGATTAAGAATTGTTGACTTGCATGAAGCTGGAAAGGGTTACAAAAGTATCTCTAAAAGCCTTGATGTTCATCAGTCCACGGTAAAACAAATGGTCTATAAATGGAGAAAGTTCAGCACTGTTGCTACTCTCCCTAGGAGTCACCGTCCTACAAAGATGGCGCAGAATGCTCAATGAGGTTAAGAAGAATCATAGAGTGTCAGCTAAAAACTTACAGAAATCTCTGGAACATGTCAACATCTCTGTTGACGAGTCTACGGAAGGCCAACAGAAGTTGGGTGATGCAACAGGACAACAACTCAAAACACAGAAGTAAATCAACAACAGAATGGCTCCAACAGAAGAAAATACGCCTTCTGGAGTTGCCCAGTCAGAGTCCTGACCTCAACCTGATTGAGATGCTGTGGCATGACCTCAAGAGAGCAGTTCACATCAGAAATCCCAAGAATATTTCTGAATTGAAACAGTTTTGTAAAGAGGAATGGTCCAAAATTCCCGCTGACCCTTGTGCAGATCTGATCCGCAACGACAGAAATGTTTGGTTGAGGTTATTGCTGCCAAAGGAGGGTCAACCAGTTATTAAATCCAAGGGTTCACATACATTTCCCACCCTGCACTGTGAATGTTTACATGGTGTTTTCAATAAAGACATGAAAATGTATAAATCCAGGTATTTCCAAAGGGTTCACATACTTTTTCTTGTCACTGTAGACTGATTCCAATAAACATGCAGCCAACCCAACGGTGGTTCAATAGTGATACCAGCCACTCATCCTCAGCCGTTGATGGTAAAGGAGCAAGATGCACCAGGGACTTTGTTTAGAAACCATTCGTACGACGAAATACATCTTGAACATGACATGAAAATGTTATTTACATAGATTTAGCATTGAATATGTAATTTATAAATTAAACATGTTTATTTGTGACCAATACAACTATTTGAATGGGTGTAGACATTACATAAACTAATATTTTACTAAATGTAAACTACACAGAATGTAGTTTTATAAATCAGGCCACCTAATAAGAGCCTAGTTAAGACATTGCTTCATCATCACCACCCTAACAGCCTGCCGTATACACACACCAGCACCAAGCAGCCCCAGAGGACGTCCTCCCTAGTGTCCTGTTAGGCCTTGTTATGCACGGAGGATACCATTAACTCCGCTGGGGACAACACGGAGGGTACCATTAACTCCGCTGGGGACAACACGGAGGGTACCATTAACTCCGCTGGGGACAACACGGAGGGTACCATTAACTCCGCTGGGGACAACACGGAGGGTACCATTAACTACGCTGGGGACAACAAACGTTACTTGGACACCAATGCTCTGAAAAAAATCTGAAGAAGTTGGGCTACTTGATTTCTAAAAGTTTTCTTTTGACACATTTGAAAAATCACCATTTTGAAAGCTTTTCCTTTATGATAACCAAAATCTTTGAGTACCCTCCCCTTTTTGAAATTCACCTAACACTTAAACTTAGTGTCAAAGGTCATGTTTGGATTTGATCTCTCAACCTGTTTATATTTGTTATCATACACTCTTTCCTGCTTGGCAAGTCAATTACAGTTTCAGGGAACGGAGGTCTGACCGAAATCGTTCTTGGTTGGACGGCAACAAGTCCCGAGGGACACATTTCCCGGGAAACCATAGAGAGAGAGACCTCATGATGAAACTCAGAGAAATCATGGGACATAAGAGTGTTGTCCAACCTGGTCAAGAGTCCCTGTAGGGCTAACAGTAACATAGGCTACATTAAAACCAGGTTGGAAGATCGACTCTAGGGTCGCATACGTTTTGTACTACCCCAGGGCTCACCTCCAATACAAAATTGTTTTACATTTTAGCAGATGATCTTATCTACATGGACAGATTTTCCATCTAGTCAGCTCTGAGATTTGGAACAGTAACCCTTTGATTACTGCACCAACGCTCTTAACCACTAGGCTACCTGCTGCCCTAGGGAGTTAACAACACAAAAAGGTGCAAAGTTTTGCCTCAAGTCCTCCATAGGGCTGGGAATTGCCAGGGACCTCACGATAATATATGATCATGATACTTAGGTGCCAATCTGATATGTATTGTGATTCTCACGATTCTATATGTATTACGATTAGATACTGCGATTTTATTGAGATTTGATGTTCCAAACTTATTGCTATATGTCTGATACAGAGAGAACATTAGATTTTTTTTGGGGGATCAGTCATAGAAGTATAAGTGCTAAAACAACATGCTTAGTTCACTATTTAAAAAGATGTTATAGGATGAAAAATACCAGAGTTTTGGCGCAGGTACAGCCGACTAGCGCTAGCTAACGCTACCTAGCAAAATAAATAAATATAATAAACAACAATAAAACATTTACAGATCGATACTTGGAGTCAAAGTATCAATATAATAACGTCCAAAATAATATTGCAATATGTAACTGTATGGACTTTCCACCCCCATCACTAGTCCTCCAGTCCAACGGCTTCCTTCTCCACTCAGCTCTGCGTGTGGCTAATCACCTCTTATCAACACCGTATCACGTGACCTCAAACGTTCCCGGGGTCAAGTGCTTTCGGATGCTAATCAGATCTGGCCGACGGTTCAAAGCCAGTGGAGGAAAAATGTTTACTTACTTCTCTTTCTGTGGAGGCCGATAGGGATCGAGTCCACAAGGAAGAAAGAGGGGGGACTTTCTAAACAGATTCAACATTTGATTTTGCTATGCCACGTCTTTCCTAAAGAGAAGGGTATTGACCCAATGCCAGCACCACTGGCACCACTTCTGACATTGTGGGCACAAAGGGGCACAACGGACTCCCCTTCAGGGTCCACTGTGGCATAAGCTGGTCCCAGATGTTTGGCGTGACAATGACTATAGGAGGAGTTGGCAAGGCAGCACAAGCAGATGATGGGCCCAGGCTACCGTGGAAGACTCTGGTCAGAAAGCAAAGCAGTGAGGGCAAACTGGTTCATAACAGTAGCATTAGTTATTCTTGGATAAAATAATAATGAATTAGAGGCAGGACAACAAAAGTACTGGTGTGAAAGGGAGCCCTGCCTGTATCACTTCGGCCTTGATCTTCACAGCAGCAGCTTGGCTCACTTTTAGATAAAAGACAACAGCTGCACAGAAAAGAAGAATAACGCCTTTGTTTTAATTCAGTAGCCTGCCTCCTTGAAATGAACACCCTTGAATGATTCATATAATGATTCATATTCATATCTAGATCATGTAAGCAGCATTTCCAGAGAGAAGTATGAGCTGTTGTATAATTTCAATTTAAAAAGTCTGATATTATGGGCGGTAAATCGGAAATTATTAATTTGATTTGATACAATTTCATCTTTGATGACCAACAGTGAAGCAACCACCACACAATCTTCAACTCAACAAACCCCCCCATTCTCTTGGTCTGGGGATGCTGATAATATTATAAACTCTGGGGCATGAAAATCTCTGCCCCAAAGTTCTCATGGGTCTTTGCTTTCTCTTGGAAATCCCACTTCCCGTCTATTTAAAATGTTGTGGTTCATTTTGCTCACTGCTTACGTCAAACATCATCCCATATGTGTGCAACCATTCATGTTGAATTGACACAGAAAAATGATTTGGATGCAAACGCAACTGGGGCCATGTAAGTAGTTGTTATGATTCTCATTTTCCACAGGTGGCACCTAGTGTGACCATAAACGTATGTGAGCGACCGCATGGCACATAAAAAAAATGTGGTTGCAAAAGATTGTGGTCTGTCCTACACACAAGCCTTTTATTTAAATTGAAGGCTCTGTCCTATACGATAGAATGCCCTTCACTATAGAAAAACACAAACTAACAAACCACTCTAGGGCTGTTTTATTTTTAAATCCAAAATCCATTAAAACACAGGACTGCTGTCATAACAGTGGATTCATTTGACAGTTTGATATTCAGAAGGAGAGCCTATCTTTGGCTTCTATATGCAGCCTCCTGGTTGTGTGGACTGGGAGTCCCTATATTTCCTCAAGGAGCTGAATGTAGAGCAGCAACTCCCCAACCAGGCTAAAATACAGGGCTGTGTTCATTAGGCCATAAGGGAAAATGAAAACCAGTGTTTTGGAAAGGTGTCTAACTATTCTATACTGTGTCTCACTATTCTATATTGTGTCTCGCTATTCTGTACTGTTTTGTGCCAACTGAATATGACCCCAGGCTTAAACTACAACTGCAGCAGCAGGCACCTGGTCAAGCCAATACCTCGAACACAACCGCCAGCAGACGGCTGGAGGAATCTCCAACAACATCACCCACACATCAAGTGGAGAAAACCATCGCTCCTTCCTCTGGCATTGGGACAGGGGTCATGTGGAAGTATTTATTTAGGGACCCTTTCAGAGGAGAGCGATGTGGGGCTGCGGGTGGATAGGGTGGTGGTGCAGAAGGCGAGAAGCAGCTGAATTATCATTGGCTCTACAGATAGGACCAAAGCACTTGGTATAGTTCCTTGTGAGACTCATGAGGTCCCTCTCGTGGTGGAAGTGTAGAATATGTTATAGTAGTCAAGTTATTCTCACTGGAATGTCAAAATATGCATTCGTCTATATTTGTAGAGATCATATTTCCATATCCAAATATAATTTTCTTACTCTCTCCAGTCTCCAAGTGTTAACTATCTAAGAGCACAAGGACCAGTGGCGACCCGTCATTCAGGGCAGGTGGGGCAGAGCCTGTTAGAGACCCACATTTTAAAAAAAATTAAAAAAATAATAATAATAATAATAATATTTTGGGGGTGGGCTTACATGTTATTTTGGCATTAATATGTGTCACATATCAGTTTGCAAACAATGTAAAAATGTATCTTTATAATTGAGTTAATAAAGCTGCATACAACCATGGTCTCTTTTTTGTTTTCTTGAGTAAAGCAGCTCCAAAATGCAGGTGTTTCAGCCTAGCTCAGTGCTTTCTGTGGTGGTGGGGCGGGCCAGCAAAAAATGGGAGTATTGCGCCGTGATTGGCTCAGTATTCTGTCACTCATGGGGACCTTGCACATTCGCCAAGCTTCAGTCCTTTAGTAATGGTAGACACCCAAAAGTTCAGCCATTTGGTTCCTACCATAGAGTTATATTACAAGTGCCCTTCCAAGAAGGTTCAAGGTCATTGGCCACAGAAATGACATCAAATCACGTTATATGTACAGTAGCTTTAATTGGACTGATCATGTCAACGTCTTACTTTAACAATCTTAACTAGCAGTCATCATCGTGAATCAAGTCTACTGGCAAATTATTTTTAATCCTTGTCATACGAAGAGAAATAATGAAGAGAAAATATAGATAAAACGTATCGGTGCTCATCGGCCATTGGACATAAACTTTACAAAACAAGTTAGAAATCGCAACTTCAACAATGAGTTGTTTGGAAGGAATCGGTGACAGTGGCTAACCGCAAGCATTGCAACTTGGAAGTCAGACTGTGAAAATAAGTTTTGAATGGTCGTCTAACTCGGAATTGTAAATCTTTTTCTTTGATGACATAATTTGAGTTTGCCCCACCAAGATTTCCATGCTAATATGGCCACGGACAAGGACACAGCCAGGCTCTTGATTCGTCAGAATGCGTATTGAGAAATCACACTCCTCCTTTACCATAAGCTGATGCACTGATGCATTTTGGATCATTACAGTAGAAACCTTTAGAAGCCTTGTCACCTCAGAGACGTGTACAGCAGCTATATGTTGCTCACAATTTAATATGACATTATTGCTCTAAGACTGTAACAGAATTAACAATCATTCCATACACGAGGGTTTCACAATCTCAGTTCTGGGGCACCCGCCCCTGCACGTTTTGGTTTTTGGCCTAGCACTACACAGCTGATTCAAATAATCAAAGCATGTGGCTCAGTTGGTAGAGCATGACATTTAGAATGCCAGGGTTGTGGGTTCAATTCCCTCCGGGGACCAATATAAACAAGTATGAAAATGAGAGTCTGCTAAAATTACTAATATGTCAATAACGAGTTGGTCATTTGAATCACCTGTGCAGTGCTATGGCAAAAACCAAAATGTGCACCAAGGGGGGAACTCACTACTGCCACACACTACTAAATTCAGAAGAGCATCTTCATCCAGTGACATTGCTATGAAAATTGTCATCTGTAGCCAAATAAATTAGCTGTCAAGCATCAAAGACAGGTTTGAAAACATGATGGAGGATGGGAGCAATGATAACTTCCTGTTGATGTTTCTTCTGTGGTGTTTAACCAGTGCCACCACCTACTGTAGGTTGCGCTCAACACTTGGGGGACTGGTGTAACCAGTGTAAAATGGCTAGCTAGTTAGTAGTGTGTGCTAGTAGCAATTTATTTGGTGATGTCACTCGCTCTGATACCTTGAAGTAGTTGTTTCCCTTGCTCTGCAAGGGCCGCCGCTTTTGTGGAGCGATAGTTCGAGCCCAGGTTGGGGTGAGGAAAGGGACGGAACAACTCTGTTACAGTGGCATTTAGAAAGGAATCTTTAGTATTGCTTCAAATATACTTACAGTAGCCTATATTATGCGCGGACCAACTGGCAAGTGTCTTCGCTGACATTTTCAACCTCTCCCTGACTGAGTCTGTGATATCTACATGTTGCAAGCAGTCCACCATAGTCACTGTGCCCAAGAAAGCGAAGGTAACCTGCCTAAATGATTACCGCCTGTAGCACTCACGTCGGTAGCCAGGAAGTGTTTTGAAAGGCTGGTCAAGGCTCATATCAACAACATCCTCCCGGATACCCTAGACCCACTCCAATTTGCATACCGCCCCAACAGATCCACAGATGATGCAATCTCAAATCACACTCCACACTGCCCTTTCCCACCTGGACAAAAGGAACACCTATGTGATGCTGTTCATTGACTACAGACCAGCGTTCAACACCATAGTGCCCACGACGCTCATCACTAAGCTAAGGACCCTGGGACTAAACACCTCCCTCTGCAACTGGATCCTGGACTTCCTGATGGGCCGCCCCCAGGTGGTAAGAGTAGGCAACAACACGTCTGCCACGCTGATCCTCAATACTGGGGACCCTCAGGGGTATGCGCTTAGTCCCTTCCTGTACTCCCTGTTCACCCATGACTGCATGGCCAAACGCGACTCCAATACCATCATTAAGTTTGCTGGCGACACACCAAGACAGTCATGAAGAGGGCACGACAACACCTTTTCCCCAGGCTGAAAAGATTTGGCATGGGTCCCCAGATCCTCAAAACGTTCTACAGCTGCACCATCGAGAGCATCCTGACAGGCCCAGTACGCACTACGGGCCAAGCTTTCTGCCATCCAGGACCTATAAAATAGGTTGCGTCAGAGGAAAGGTCAAAATGTTGTCAGAGACTCCAGTCCATAGACTGTTTTTCTGCTACTGCACGGCAAGCGGTACAGGAGCGCCAAGTCTAGGACCAAAAGTCTCCTTAACAGCTTCTACCCCCAAGTCATAAGACTGCTGAACAATTAATTAAATGGCCACCTCACTATTTACATTGACCCCACTCCATTTATTTTTTACACTGCTGCTTCTCTGTTATTATCTATGCATAGTCACTTCACCCCTACCTACATGTACAAATTACCTCGACTAACCTGTACGCCCGCACATTAACTCGGTACTGAGTCAACATAGCCTCGTTATTTCTATTTTATTGTGTTACTTTTTATTATTTTTTACTTTAGTTTATTTGGTAAATATTTTCTTAACCCTTCTTGAACTCCACTGTCGGTTCAGGACTTGTAAGTAAGTATTTCACAGTAAGGTCTACACTTGTTGTATTCGGCGCACGTGACAAATTAGGTTTGATTTGATTATACCAATGGCAAAAATGCAGGCTATTTTGGGGCATAATCAACACATCATTATTCTACTTAAACAGTAAAACAAATTATGGTATCACTTTTTTGTGTCATCCTCAATGATTGTAAATGCATAATGTCTACATGTGGTTGGATTGTGTTTTTAGACTGGCAAATAAATCTAATTAAAATCACAACAAATGTAAGGTATTTTTAGAAACAACAAAAACAGCTTGCATCCTCTGGCTGGCTGTGGTTAGCCGAATTTGAGATTAGGGAAATTCCTTGCTATTTTCTTTAAAATAAACTCATGGCTAGATGGCTTGCCTAGGGCTTATAGCTGTTCTCTGAGTGGAGGCTAAATGCCAAATATGCAAATCACGTCTTGTATGGCAACGCCCGCTGGCGGTAGAAAGTTATAGCTTTGGGCATAGGGAAAGTGGCAAATAGCAAGCGAGAGGAAATGTTTTGCTATCTGGGTTGCTGATTGGCTGAATACCTGGGGCGCTAGGTGGTTGGAGTTGTCAACAAAGCAGTAAGACAGAAATATGAGGCCAAGTTATCGAACTAATGTTAGTTTCTTTGAGAAGATATACAGTGCTTTCAGAAAGTATTCACACCCCTTGACTTTTTACATATTTTGAAAGTGTTAGAGCCTGAATTTAAAATGTATTAATTAAATTCAGATTTTATTGGTAGTGGCCTACACACAATTGTGTTTTTAGATTTTTTTACAAATTCATTACAAATGAATAGCTGAAATATCTTGAGTCAATAAGTATTCAAACCCTTTGATATGGCAAGCCTAAATAAAGTTGGACTCATCTGTGTGCAATAATAGTGTTTGCCATGATTTTAAAATGACTACCCCATCTCTGCACCAGACACAGCAGTCAAGCATTGAGTTTCAAAACACATATTCAACCACAAAGACCAGGGAGGTTTTCTAATGCCTCACGAAGAAGGGCACCTATAGGTAGATGGGTAAAAAAAAGCAGACATTGAATATCCCTTTGAGCATGGTGAAGTTATTAATTACACTTTGGATGGTGTATCAATACGCCAAGTCACTACTAAGATACAGGCGTCCTTCCTAACTCAATTGACGGAGAGGAAGGAAACCGCTCAGGAATTTCACTTTGAGGCCAATGGTAGCCTTAAAACAGTTACATAGTTTTCTCCTATCACAGCCATTAAACTGAGGAAGGATCAACAACATTGTAGTTACTCCACAATACTAACCTAAATGACAGAGTGAAAAGAAGGAAGCCTGTACAGACTAGTAAATATTCCAAAACATGCATCCTGTTTGGAATAAGGCAAAAAAGTAAAACTGCAAATAATGTGGCAAAGAAATTAATGTTATGTCCTGAACACAAAGTGTTATATTTGGGGCAAATCCAACACAACACATCACTGAGTGTATGGTGGTGGCTGCATCATGTTATGGGTATGCGTGTCATCCGCAAGGATAAAAAGAAATGGAATGGAGCTAAGCACAGGCAAAATCCTAGAGGAAAATCTGGTTCAGTCTGATTTCCACTGGGAGACAATTTCACCTTTCAGCAGGACAATAACCCAAAACACAAGGCCAAATATACAAGACAACATTGAATGTTCCTGAGTGGCCTAGTAACTGTTTTGACTTAAACTGGATTGAAAATATATGGCAAGACTTAAATGGCTGTCTAGCATCATTCAACAACCAACTTGACAGAGCTTGAAGAATTTTTAAAAGAGTAATGTGCAAATATTGTACAATCCAGGAGTGCAAAGCTCATAAAGACTTACCCAGGAAGGCTCACATACAGTGGGGCAAATAAGTATTTGGTCACCTACAAACAAGCAAGATTTCTGGCTCTCACAGACCTGGAACTTCTTTAAGAGGCTCCTCTGTTCTCCACTCGTTACCTGTATTAATGGCACCTGTTTGAACTTGTTATCAGTATAAAAGACACCTGTCCACAACCTCAAACAGTCACACTCCAAACTCCACTATGGCCAAGACCAAAGAGCTGTCAAAGGACACCAGAAACAAAATTGTAGACCTGCAATTCCAGGCTGGGAAGACTGAATCTGCAATAGGTAAGCAGCTTGGTTTGAAGAAATCAACTGTGGGAGCAATTATTAGGAAATGGAAGACATACAAGACCACTGATAATCTCCCTCGGTCTGGGGCTCCACGCAAGATCTCACCCCATGGGGTCAAAATGATCACAAGAACGGTGAGCAAAAATCCCAGAACCACACGGGGGGACCTAGTGAATGACCTGCAGAGAGCTGGGACCAAAGTAACAAAACCTACCATCAGTAACACACTACGCCGCCAGGGACTCAAATCCTGCAGTGCCAGACGTGTCCCCCTGCTTAAGCCAGTACATGTCCAGGCCCGTCTGAAGTTTGCTAGAGAGCATTTGGATGATCCAGAAGAAGATTGGGAGAATGTCATATGGTCAGATGAAACCAAAATATAACTTTTTGGTAAAAACTCAACTCGTCGTGTTTGGAGGACAAAGAATGCTGAGTTGCATCCAAAGAACACCATACCTACTGTGAAGCATGGGGGTGGAAACATCATGCTTTGGGGCTGTTTTTCTGCAAAGGCACCAGGATGACTGAGCCGTGTAAAGGAAAGAATGAATGGGGCCATGTATCGTGAGATTTTGAGTGAAAACCTCCTTCCATCAGCAAGGGCATTGAAGATGAAACGTGGCTGGGTCTTTCAGCATGACAATGATCCCAAACACACCGCCCGGGCAACAAAGGAGTGGCTTCGTCCTGGAGTGGCCTAGCCAGTCTCCAGATCTCAACCCCATAGAAAATCTTTGGAGGGAGTTGAAAGTCCGTGTTGCCCAGCAACAGCCCCAAAACATCACTGCTCTAGAGGAGATCTGCATGGAGGAATGGGCCAAAATACCAGAAACAGTGTGTGAAAACCTTGTGAAGACTTACAGAAAACGTTTGACCTCTGTCATTGCCAACAAAGGGTATATAACAAAGTATTGAGATAAACTTTAGTTATTGACAAAATACTTATTTTCCACCATAATTTGCAAATAAATTCATTAAAAATCCTACAATGTGATTTTCTGGATTTTTTTTCTCATTTTGTGTGTCATAGTTGAAGTGTACCTATGATGAAAATTACAGGCCTCTCTCATCTTTTTAAGTGGGAGAACTTGCACAATTGGTGGCTGACTAAATACTTTTCCCCCCCACTGTATATATACATTTTTTAAACTATATTATATATTAGCAATCATAAGTGTTGGGTAAAAAACAATCACACCTCCCCCCCCCTAATGGGCGGGCCACCGCTGGGTAGGATCTACTAGTCTTGTTGCTGAACAACCTGCAAGAACTGCCCTGCTTTTGCCTTGACTGACAATGATTGTAACAATGTCATACATAGTCTAATCAAACACTTACAGACTATACATGGTTACAAAGTAGCTAGACATTCATTCCACTACCCGTCCAATGTCACATTATCGCACTACTGCTATAGTTACTTCGACAAACTTGATGACAGAACTAGAATGCCGGTGTTGTCCGGCATCAGCCGCATTCGAATAGTCGTGATTTGGAGCTCGTGCGAGTAGGCTATACAATCTCAAATTAAGTAGCCATCTAATTACTCTGTATCATTTCAGACTTGCTTGCCAACAATAACTTACTGGGCTACAGCTGTTGCCAGGCTACCCTGCTTGGCCAAGCAGCAGGAAGACACACCCTGTGCAGATCGCATGGCGATGTCTTTAGTGCATGGCTGCTGGAAATTGTCATCATACCGTTATATTTCGAGCTAAATGCACCAGTTTGACCTGCATTAGACTCTTTATTCACAGTAGTGTCTAAACAAGTTATTAGCGTACTGCTGTAGGTTTATGATTAGTAGTCTACTCACCAGTCGTTTTCCTGCCGATCAAATCTGGGCTGAAACTACCGGTAGGTCCATTGGTTAGCAATACCAAGGCGGACGGAGTAGTGGGTTCATGTGCACTGAAGTTCCTCCCACCGGCTACGTGCATCAGGCAGCACTCTGAGAGCGTGATGTTGGGACTAATGGGTAGGGCCGGCCCTAGTTTTTGGGGGCCATGGACGAGATGTGGTTATTATTTGATGACTTTTTAAAATGTCATTCCAAGTCATCAACTCATCTCTATAGAGCTGCTGCCCATGCTGTCTGACAAATTCACTATTTTGTAGTTCTTCAAAGTAAATAAGGCATACTTTTATGACTACTGAATACCACGTATCAATCACTAAGATAATGTATTTTCAGGTACACATACCTCACAAAGCAACAGCTGCTCTTCAGAAAGTATTCAGATCCCTTGACATTTTCCACATTTTGTTACGTTACAGCCTTTTTCTAAAATGTATTAAATAATTAAAAATCCTCAGCAATCTACACACAATACCCCATAATGACAAAGTGAAAACCATTTTTTTAATGTTAGCAAATATGTTAAAAAACAGAAATACCTTATTTACATAAGTATTCAAACCCTTTCTACAACTTGATTGGAGTCCACCTGTGGTAAATTCAATTGATTGGACATGATTTGGAAAGGCACACACCTGTCTATATAAGGTCCCACAGTTGACAGTGCATGTCAGAGCAAAAACCAAGCCATGAGGTCCTGATACAGGATTGTGTCGAGACACAGATCTGGAGAAGGGTACCAAAAAATATCTGCAGCATTGAATGTCCCCAAAAACACAGTGGCCTCCACCATTCTTTACTGGAAGAAGTTTGGAACCACCAAGACTCTTCCTAGAGCTGGCTGCCCGGGCCAAACTGAGCCATGGGGGGAGAAGGGCCTTGGTCAGGGAGGTGACCAAGAACCCGATGGTCACTCTGACAGAACTCTACAGTTCCTCTATGGAAACGTGAGAACCTTCCAGAAGGAGAACCATCTCTGCAGTATTCCACCAATCAGGCCTTTATGGTAGAGTGACCAAACGGAAGCCACTCCTCAGTAAAAGGCACATGACAGCCCGCTTGGAGTTTGCCAAAAGGCAACTAAAGACTCTCAGACCATGAGAAACAAGATTCTCTGGTCTGATGAAACCAAGATTGAACTCTTTCACCTGAATGCCAAGCGTCAAGTATGGAAGAAACATGGCACCATCCTTACGGTGAAGCATGGTGGTGGCAGCATCATGCTGTGGGGATGTTTTTCAGCGGGAGGGACTGGGAGACTAGTCAGGATCGAGACAAAAATAAACGGAGCAAAGAACAGAGAGATCCTTGATGACAACCTGCTCCAGAGCGCTCAGGACTTCAGACTGGGGCAAGGTTCAACTTCTAAACGGACAATGACCCTAAGCACACAGCCAAGACAATACAGGAATGGCTTCGGGAGAAGACTCAAAGTCCTTGAGTTGCCCAGCCAGAGCCCGGACTTGAACCTGATCGAAGATCTCTGGAGAGACCTGAAAATGGCTGTGAAGCAATGATCCCCATCCAACCTGACAAAGCTTAAGGGGATCTGCAGAGAGAAATGGGAGAAACTCCCCAAATACAGGTGTGCCAAGCTTGTAGCGTCATACCCAAGATGACTTGAGGCTGTAATCGCTGCCAAAGGTGCTTCAACAAAGTACTGAGTAAAGGGTCTGAATACTTATGTAAACGTAATATTTCAGTTTTATTTTGACTAAATTTGCAAAAATGTCAAAATCTGTTTTTTCTTTGTCATTATGGGATGTTGTGTGTAGATTGATGAGGGATAAAACAATTGAATCAAGTTAAGAACAAGGCTGTAATCTAACAAAATGTGGAAAGTCAAGGGATCTGAATATTTTCCGAAGGCACTGTATATACCCTCATCATCGCGCATTCTTCTGTCTCTCCTGTAGCAGGTGTAAAAGAAACACAGGCCGGACAAATGGATGCTCAATGGATTATGATCATTGTAGTTAATTATCACGTTTTTTTGCGCTAAACTATGTAGAATATTGGCCAGTTGTAATCTATAACTCCCTTTGTTGGTCAATGACTTGTTTAAAAACAAGAAAATAACCAACATTTCAGTTAATCGCACAGCCCTACAAGATGCAGGCAGGGTGTCTTCAAAACAGCGCCCCCTGTCATTCATCTATATGTATATATATATATATATATGTCATTGGTTGAGACCTGACTTAGTTCCTAAGAAAAATTTGGGGTGGCCCTAGGCAATGGCCTGTCAATCAAATCAAATGTATTTATAAAGCTCTTTTTACATCAGCAGATGTCACAAAGTGCTGTACAGAAACCCAGACTAGAACCCCAAACAGCAAGCAATGCAGATGAAGAAGCACAGTGGCTAGGAAAAACTCCTTAGAGAGGAACCAGGCTTTGAGGGGTGGCCCAGTCTTCTGGCTGTGCCGGGTGGAGATTATAAGAGTACATGGACATTAAGGCCAGATTGTTCTTCAAGATGTTTAAACATTCATAGATGAAAAGCAGGGTGAAATAATAATCACAGTAGTTGTAGAGAGTGCAACATGAAACTAATGTCTGAAAATGGGAAAAGCATGAAGTCGTTTGAGCTGGAATTCGAATGGCTGGTTGGACTGGACTATTATGTGGGCCAGATAAGACTCGAAGCGGACAATGGATATTTACAGTATCTGCATCTGTAAATACAGCCGAGTAATGTGATGGGTTCAAGCCGGTTCAAGACATTTTTTCCTAGAGCTTTCCAAAACACAATCTTCATAGTCTTGAAAAATGAATCAATAAATAATGTTAATGAGTTATAGACTGGACGTCACTGCAGAGTTGGCCTTTCAATCAGCCTATAAAACATCTCAGTATAGGTCTAGAATTTAGGTTAATTTTGTCTGATTAGTTCATCTCCTGTCCTTTCCTACATTTCTATCTCGTGTCACACCCAATAGAAAAGTCAGAATGGAGAAAACTATATGGGTCAGGATTGTCTAAACTATCCAGGCAAGAAGCCAAGCATTTATACAACTGTAATTGGTGTAATTGTATTTAGACCTTCTACTATGGGATTCAAGTATGAATGAGTGTCCAGCCAGCCAGGGTGAGGCAGCACTTCACAACATTTCAATGTTATAATCCTGTGAATCTCTAATACATATTTAGTGGATGCAAATGCCCAAAGAAGCCCTTGTTGTAGCTAAATAACAAATAACCTGGGACAATGGCAGAGATGAGTGAGGTGAACATTGTTAGAATGTGCACCACTTCTTTTTGTCTTTTTTTGCTTTGTGGAAATTAGCAGACGAACCAAATGAAATCATCCATTTGATACACATTTCCAGTTATTTTTCTAGAATGGAAGAAAATAAACACAATTTGACAGGATGAATACATATTACAAGTATTTCGCTACACTGGCAATAACATCTGCTAAATATGTGAATGTGAATAATAATTGATTTGATTTATAAATACTTCTTGTGTTCTTATAAAACAGTAGGCCTAGGCTACATTATTTTTTATGTAAACCTTATTGAAAACATATTAACAAGTTAAAAGTGCACAATAATAAGTGAAAGGTACGTTTTACAATCTAAAAGTGAAAGATACTTTTTACAATCTAAAATGGTGATCATCATAAGCATATGTAGGTAGGGACAGGGTACTTCACATAACAGATAGTTTGAGGGTTGGCAAAACGAGGAGCGACGCTGGGTCTGGAGTAGATCAGGTAGTAGGGCTCAGCACACACTCGTTTCTTCATGATGGGTCTTTCACCATCATCACCAATGAGACCATGGACTGTGGCTCCCCCTGTGGCGTAGCTTTGGAAACTGACACCTTTACATGGAAAAAGGTGTATCTCCACTGGTGGAGAGTCCCAGCTCATCCTCTTCTTGGTTCAAAGGCCTCTCTCCGCACGCAATGGCAGTTGATCCGGTGGCGTGCTAGACACAAACGACAACGGGGTGGGTTTTGTACACAGAAGAGAAGTAATGTCTCTGTTCAGGATGGATTCGATGGAGAATGGTGGACAACTTGCGGAACTGGTCCATTAATGCCCTTTAAGTGGCGTCGCAAATTTTTTGCTTTAATTAGACTCTCGTCTACTTTCCAGAAGTTATTCTTTGAGTGTGGCATATATGGACTGACTAGAACCTGAAATAGATAAACATGTCTAATGTATGTTGACCTCAGGGTGATTTAATGAAAGAGACTAGAAATAATGTCTGATATAGGCATAATAATTGTTGTGGACATACAGTACCTTAACAAAACAGTCATTGGATGATAAGCAGACCCTGATGTTTCACATGCGATGACATCATCTGGTTTCAATGATGTTTCTAGAGACAATATCTCTTTCATCATCACTCAATACCTAGGTTTACCTCCACTGTATTCACATCCTACCATACCTTTGTCTGTACATTATACCTTGAAGCTATTTTATCGGCCCCAGAAACCTCCTTTTACTCTCTGTTCCGGATGTCCTAGATGACCAATTGTCATAGCTTTTAGCCGTACCCTTATTCTACTCCTTCTCTATTCCTCTGGTGATGTAGAGGTGAATCCAAGCCCTGCAGTGCCTAGCTCCACTCCTATTCCCCAGGCGCTCTCTTTTGATAACTTCTGTAACCGTAATAGCCTTGGTTTCATGCATGTTAACATTAGAAGCCTCCTCCCTAAGTTTGTTTTATTCACTGCTTTAGCACACTCTGCCAACCCGGATGTTCTAGCCCTGTCTGAGTCCTGGCTTAAGAAGACCACCAAAACCTCTGAAATCTCCATCCCTAACTACAACATTTTCAGACAAGATAAAACGGCCAAAGGGGGCGGTGTTGCAATCTACTGCAGAGAGAGCCTGCAGAGTTCTGTCCTACTATCCAGGTCTGTACCCAAACAATTTGAACTTCTAATTTTAAAAATCCAACTCTCTAAAAACAAGTCTCTCACTGTTGCCGCCTGCTATAGACCACCCTCTGCCCCCAGCTGTGCTCTGGACACCATATGTGAACTGATTGCTCCCCATCTATCTTCAGAGCTCGTGCTGCTAGGTGACCTAAACTGGAACATGCTTAACACCCCAGCCATCCTACAATCTAAACTTGATGCCCTGAATCTCACACAAATGATCAATGAACCTACCAGGTACCACCCCAAAGCCATTAACATGGGCACCCTCATAGATATCATCCTAACCAACTTGCCCTCTAAATACACCTCTACTGTTTTCAACCAAGATCTCAGCGATCACTGCCTGCATCCGTAATGGGTCAGCGGTCAAGCAACCTCCACTCCATTATCATTATTAAAATAAGAATTTGTTCTTAACTGACTTGCCTAGTTAAATAAAGGTAAAATAAAAAACTCATCACTGTCAAACGCTCCCTGAAACACTTCAGCGAGCAGGCCTTTCTAATCGATCTGGCCCGGGTATCCTGGAAGGATATTGACCTCATCCCTTCAGTAGAGGATGCCTGTTTGTTTGTTTTAAATGCCTTCCTCACCATCTTAAATAAGCATGCCCCATTCAAGAAATTTAGAACCAGGAACAGATATAATTACCGACCCTTTCAAATCCCACCGCACCTTCTCCGCTATGCAATCTGGTTTCAGAGCTGATCATGGGTGCACCTCAGCCACGCTCAAGATCTAAACGATATTTTAACCGCCATCGATAAGAAACAATACTGTGCAGCCGTATTCATTGACCTGTGCAGCAGTATTCATTGACCTTGACTTTTCGACTCTGTCAATCACCACATCCTCATCGGCAGACTCGATAGACTTTGTTTCTCAAATGATTGGTTCACCAACTACTTCTCTGATAGAGTTCAGAGTGTCAAATCGGAGGGCCTGTTGTCCGGGCCTCTGGCAGTCTCTATGGGGGTGCCACAGGGTCCAATTCTTGGGCCGACTCTCTTCTCTGCATACATCCATGATGTCGCTCTTGCTGCTTGTGAGTCTCTGATCCACCTCTACGCAGACGACACCATTCTGTATACTTCTGGCCCTTCTTTGGACAGTGTTTTAACAACCCTCCAGATGAGCTTCAATGCCATACAACTCTCCTTCCGTGGCCTCCAACTGCTCTTAAATGCAAGTAAAACTAAATGCATGCTCTTCAACCGATCACTGCCTGTAACTGCCCGCCCGTCCAGCATCACTCCTCTGGACGGTTCTGACTTAGAATATGTAGACAACTACAAATAGCTAGGTGTCTGGTTAGACTGTAAACTCTCCTTCCAGACTCACATCAAACATCTCCAATCCAAAGTTAGGCTTGTTAGGCTTCGTATTTCGCAACAAAGCATCCTTCCCTCATGCTGCCAAACATACCCTTGTAAAACTGACCATCCTACCGATCCTCGACTTCGGTGATGTAATTTACTAAATTGACTCCAATACCCTACTCAATAAATTGGATGCAGTCTATCACAGTGCCATCCGTTTTTGTCACCAAAGCCCCATATACTACCCACCACTGCGACCTGTACGTCCTCGTTGGCTGGCCCTCGCGTCATACTCGTCGCCAAACCCACTGGCTCCAGGTCATCTACAAGAACCTGCTTATCTCAGCTCGCTGGTCACCATAGCAGCACCCACCCGTAGCACGCGCTCCAGCAGGTATATCTCTCTGGTCACCCCCAAAACCATTTCTTCCTTTGGCCGCCTCTCCTTCCAGTTCTCTGCTGCCAATGACTGGAAGGAACTACAAAAATCTCTGAAACTGGAAACACTTATCTCCCTCACTAGCTTTAAGCACCAGCTGTCAGAGCATCTATAATTTAGCCCAAACATCTACCTCTTTCCCTACTGTATTTATTTTATTTATTTATTTATTTTGCTCCTTTGCACCCCGTTATTTTTATTTCTACTTTGCACATTCTTCCACTGTAAATCTACCATTCCAGTGTTTTACTTGCTATATTGTATTTACTTCGCCACCATGACCTTTACCTCCCTTATCTCACCTCATGTATATATGTAGACTTATTTTTCTACTGTATTATTGACTGTATGTTTGTTTTACTCCATGTGTAACTGTGTCGTTGTATGTGTCGAACTGCTTTGCTTTATCTTGGCCAGGTTGCAATTGTAAATGAGAACTTGTTCTCAACTTGCCTACCTGGTTAAATAAAGGTGAAATAAAAAAATAAAAATGTTGTTCTTGATGTCTTTTCTGTCTCCTACAGGGAATGTTCCCAACTTGTCCATAAACTGCAAATGATAACATTCCATATTAGCACTCATCAATACCCACCAATATTCATTTTTACATCAGCACTGAAATTATACAGTGGTTGCAAAAATATATTAGTTTTATTTGACTAAATGTCAGCATCTTGTCTTGAGAGTCCTGAATGACATAAGCAATCAGTCCCAGATAGGTAGTGTGCTTCTTCTTGCCCTAACGTTGGTTCTACCTTTGCTGAACACTGTTGGATGGAGCCTGGAAAGGTAGGAGAGTTCCCATGATGTCCTGTGTCATGATCTCCATCTTGTTCATTGAGTTCTTCTCACACCAAGTCACACACGGAGCACTGATATCAGAACCTTCCTCAGTTGAACTGTGGATCTAGAATGATGCAGTCCCAAACCTCTCAATATATGTCCTGCTGGAACAATACCAGGGAGAAGGTGTTCAACAGGACAGGGTCCTGAGGGGTACATGTCCAGTTTGTCCTTCTCTTTAGAATCTTCTTATTTTTAGTTAATCAGTCTTATACTATAATTTTAATTATTAAATAAATACATTATTATATGACAAACGTGCAAGCCTGTTAAACTCAAAACTCAAAATGTTAATAGCTATTGTCCAGAACTAGTTCATGCGTTTAGTATGGTTGATTTGTTTCCCATTATACGCTTTGGTAGACTTCTTCAGGATCGATGTCCCTTCCACGGGATGGTTGGGCTAACGTAGGCTAATGTGATAAGCATGAGGTTGTAAGTAACAAGAAAACAAGAACATTTCCCAGGACAGAGACATATCTGATATTGGCAGAAAGCTTAAATTCGTACTAATCTAACTGTCCAATTTACAGTAGCTATTACAGTGAATGAATACCATGCTATTGTTTGAGGAGAGCGCACAATTTTGAACATGAAAAATTATTAATAAACAAATTAGGTACATTTGGGCAGTCTTGATACAACATTTTGAACAGAAATGCAATGGTTCATTGGATCAGTCTAAAACGTTGCACAGACACTGATGCCATCTAGTAGCCAAAATCTAAATTGCGCCTGGGCTGGAATAATAGATTATGGCCTTTCTCTTGCATTTCAAAGATGATGGTACCAAAAAAATACAAACTTTTTTTAAATTTTTCTTTGTATTATCTTTTACCAGATCTATTGTGTTATATTCTGCCACATTCCCTTCACATTTCCATAAACTTCAACATGTTTCCTTTCAAATGGTACCAAGATTATGCATATCCCTGCTTCAGGGCCTGAGCTACAGGCAATTCGATTTGAGTATGTCATTTTAGGAGAAAATTGAGGTTAAGTACTTGGTTCTTACATTTTGTATGAACTTTTCCTAAGCCTGTCCAATATATATAAAGTTTATCAAACATTTTGTATCCCAATGCTTTTTTTCTTACCCTGGTGATACACACACAGCTATAAAGATTAAATCCCCCCCCCCAAAAAAAAGTATTAGAATGTATAGTGTAATTCACATATTCAAATATGAAAATATAGTGTATGTGGTCGTTTATAGTCTGCCCACCCCACATTTAGTCTAATTTGGGTAGGCCTACAAAAGTGACATTTTTTTAAAGTTGAATGTGAGATCTATCGGAGGGCTTCTTTTTTTTATCAAGCAGATTTAAGATTTAAGAACATTCGGGATCACTCAACACCTATTGGAAAGCCATTCTGGTATGTCTTTGGCATTCACATTTGTGTACTTGTCCTGCTGGGTTCTCTATCCCAGGGTTAGGTATTCAGAAGACTGATATATTTTAAATTAAAAACTACAGGCTTGATTCAAATCCAATACAACACAACACAGAGTGAAACACTATATTTTCAAGTATTGTGCTGGCAGCGTCATGTTATGGATACGTGTTCCAAGAGGTTTTGAGTGTTCCTGAGCAGTCCACTCTCAGTCCTGACTGAAATCTGCTTGAAAATCAGATACATGGTTTGAATATTGCTGTCCATCAATGATTTCCAACCAAATGTACTGAGCTTGAGCAATTTTGACAAAAGCAATGGATACATTTTTCCCTATAAGAGATGTGCAAAGTTGGTAGAATCTTATTCACAATGATTCACAGCTGTAATGGCTTTCACTAGGCACGTCGTGTGGGAATGAGTTTCCATGTTGTTTAGTAATCAGTACTTGTCCTCTCAAAATGTAAGTTTATTTTACTAAACTAACTGCTAATACAGAAACGATACTGTACTGAACCACCAGTTGAAAAAATGTTGTGATTAGGGAAATTAACGAGTTTTACGATTCAGATGGTCACGCCCATATTGATCAGACGAAACGTACCTCAAAGCATGTTGAAAAACGGAGCACACTGTTTTGGGTAAACGTGTAGTTTAGTACAAAGAGTCAAGCCACGTAGCAAACTGAGGCGAGCCAAACGCACCCCCTGGTTGGTTCTTCCCTTTTCAACAGTTGCAACTGACATTTCCCAGCGCAATAGGGACATTTTGTCTGATTGAATTTATGAACTCAAATTTCTTATGAGGATACTGACCTCAGTGATACAGAATGTCTGCTTGTGATAATCATGTGCAAAATAAAAAACAAAATTACAATAAGACCTATACACCCGGGCCAAGTGCGTAACGACCTGTTGTCCTTCAATTAGGCTGTTAAGATATTATAGACTACATTTATTTTGTAGTATGATCAAACGTCTTATTTCGATAATTGTCCCTAAATACTTAAGAAAAACCTGTAATTAATCTGGTTGGGTTAGATTTAGGCCAAGCTGTGAATTCTAAATATTCCATGAGATAACCTGCGTTAATGTAATTAGCATGACGTTTTAAGTAAAGAATATTCCCCAGGACATAGACATGTCTTATATGGGCAGAAAGCTTAAATTCTTATTAATCTAACTGCACTGTCCAATTTAAGGTAGCTATTACAATGAAAAAATGCCATGCTAATGTTTGAGGAGAGTGCACAACAAAAAACTTTTATCACAGCAACTGGTTTGATAAATTCACCTCTGAAGGTAAATAATGTACTTACATTCAGTAATCTTGCTCTGATTTGTCATCCCGAGGGCCCATCCATCTAGATGTGTGAAGGTTAGTGTATTTTCTGTAGGGAAGCTAATTATCCATCATTCCAGGGAGTGTGTAAACTTAAATGTATCAATTGACCAATTCGGCACATTTGGTCAGACTAGATACAGCATTTTGAACAGTGATGCAATGGTTCATTGGATCCGTCTAAAACTTTGCACACACACACTGCTGCTATTTAGTGGCCAAAATCTAAACTGCGCCTAGACTCTTAAGTGATATCATGGCCTTTCTCTTGCATTTCAAAGATGATGGAAAATGCATGTTATTTTCTTTGTATTATTTTTCACCAGATATAATGTGTTATATTCACCTACAATAACATTTCCACAAACTTCATAGTGTTTCCTTTCTAATGGAATAAAACATATACATTGCTTGCTTCAGGTTCTGAGTTATAGGCAGTCAGATTTGGGTATGTCATTTCAGACGAAAATTGAAGAAAAGTGTCCTGGTTTTTTTTTCTCCTGGAAAAATGGAACTGATAAATGGGATGAGAATCATTGGAATGTGGGTAGGGCCTTCAGGCTACATTAACAAACAACTTAGTTTGTGGAAAATAGCCTACCCAAATCACATCATCCCTGGGATTTGAGGAGGCTGTATTGATATAAATACAGACTCATATACTATTTTACACTACTAACACTCATTTGGGATCCATTTCTAGGCCTAAATGCCAAAAAGGGGACATTAAACATCAGCATACTTCATCTCATAACTCTATAAATTCTGCATTTATTTGCCTTTATTTAAGCAGACAAGTCATTGAGAACACATGGGTCATGTTCGAGAGGATCAAAACAGCAGTGTATCATGGGTAAATTGTGCGACTGACCAATACAAATAATAATTCATTGTTATTTATGATGCAAGAAGATTTGTAGATCAGTCGGCAGTCGCCTGCAGTCGTTTTAATGCTCTCGTACACGGCCATTCTCTTCTACATTAATGACCTGACATAAAAAAAAACAGACAGACTCCCAACAACAACAAAAAGACACAGAACGTCTCGAAGGCGAGGGAGGGGCCCATACTGTTGGGTAGGTGGGGAGGATGAGATGTCAGCACCCCCCTGTTTAGCCCTCAAATCTTGGGTTGAAGCAACCGACTGCAGAAGAAAGTTGAAGAGTGAAGTGTGGTGCATTTGCCACAGCCTAAAGTCAGACACTGATGTGGATTTCCAACAGCAAGGCTCAGTGCAACATGGTAGTGTTCCCATTGTTTATAAAAGTTTTACTTTGTAATGACTCCCAACCGCATATCACACATTCACAAACTGGAAAAATACAATGAGGATACCAGCCATTAGGAACACCCCCCCCCCCCCCCACCACCCCATGCCTACTAATTTCTGTACTGAATTAAATATTACCACTTCCTTTTTAAAACAATGTCTATCTTTATTTCCCAAACACAAATCAACACAATCACTTATAATCATATTTTAATACAGGCTTAAAACTTTATTATTCTATTCTACTGAGCCAGTTACTTTATGTTCGTATTCTTATTTTTTTACCTTGACCCAGAAAATATAAAGAACTATCGGCCTATATCGAATCTCCCATTCCTCTCAAACATTTGAGAAAAAGCTGAAAAACTCACTGCCTTCCTGAAAACAAACAATGTATACAAAACGCTTCAGTCTGGTTTTCGACCCCATCATAGCACTGAGACTGCACTTGTGAAGGTGGTAAATTACCTTTTTAAATGGCGTCAGACCGAGGCTCTGCATCTGTCCTCTTGCTCCAACCTATCTTTCCGATTTGGTCCGGCCGATTTGGTCCGGCCGTACATACCTACACGTACGCTACGGTCACAAGACCGTTTGTAGGTGACCAAATACTTATTTTCCACCATAATTTGCAAATAAATTCATTAAAAATCCTACAATGTGATTTTCTGGATTTTTTTTCTCATTTTGTCTGTCATATTTGAAGTGTACCTATGATGAAAATTACAGGCCTCTCTCATCTTTTTAAGTGGTAGAACTTGCAGAATTGGTGGCTGACAAAATACTTTTTTGCCCCACTGTATAAGGTTCTGCTATAGCTGTGTTTTGATTGGTTAATACAATTTTGTCCAACACCAAATAACAACAGTATTTTCCTTGGTTAAAGTTGGACTCCTCCCTGTGTATGAATTAGTTGGTTGGTCATCACCACCATCATCAATACTTTTCATCCGTATCAAAATGATCATGTGTTTTCTCTCCCCTTCATTTCAGAAAGAGAATACAGTATTTTGAATATGTCCTTCTATTCTAACATGATATTTGTTGTAGTTAGCATGTTGTATGTGAAAGATTTGGTTCCGGTTTGTAAAACTGCATCCAAAAACAAGGAGGGGAGGGGAGCAGAATTGAACAACACGTTATCATTTTGATTGGAATTCAATGTTTTGGAAAAACTGATCTCGTGACAAGAATTGTATTCATCTATGTCCCAGTAATTCATCCACTCAAGTCCTTTTACCATTTAGTCAAAAGGTGGGTGTGGCCAAAACTGTAAATTCCAAATGTTCCAATGTTCTAGCCCTGTGAAAAACATTTACATATTTACTGCATGCAAATCACACAGGTAGCATAATCACTAAGCCTGTTTTAACTGGACAATTGAACCGATAAATGGGGCCTATACAATCACAGGGCCTATACAATGTAGTTCAAGTTAGTTTGCCAACACCAATTCCCTATGCTAACATGTTCTATGGTTGAGAATACTATTTCAGTAGGCCTATTCTGTCTTGTCATGTGTAATATGCCTGGCCTATTTACCTAAACTGTAACTGCATGTAATATAATTAACCACTAGATGGCAGTAGTAAGCCTACTTGAACACTTTACCACAACCTTCAACAAAGCCCTGGCAGAGAATGCTATATATTTTTAAAGTTGGTTCAGACATAACATAAAGCAACTACTTTGACTTAAAAAAAAGAACAGCATTGCCAACCCAGATGTTTTAGCTGTGTCTGAATCCTGGCTTAGGAAGACCACCAAAAATTCTGAAATGTTCATCCCAAACTACAACATTTTCAGACAAGATAGAACTGCCAAAGGGGGCGGTGTTGCAATCTACTGCAAAGATAGCCTGCAGAGTTCTGTCCTACTATCCAGGTCTGTACCCAAACAATTTGAACTTCTACTTTTAAAAATCCACCTCTCTAAAAACAAGTCTCTCACTGTTGCCGCCTGCTATAGACCACCCTCTGCCCCCAGCTGTGCTCCGGACACCATATGTGAACTGATTGTCCCCCATCTATCTTCAGAGCTCGTGCTGCTAGGCGACCTAAACTGGAACATGCTTAACACCCCAGCCATCCTACAATCTAAGCTTGATGCCCTGAATCTCACACAAATTATCAATGAACCTACCAGGTACCTCCCCAAAGCCTTAAACACGGGCACCCTCATAGATATCATCCTAACCAACTTGCCCTCTAAATACACCTCTGCTGTCTTCAACCAAGATCTCAGCGATCACTGCCTCATTGCCTGCATCCGTAATGGGTCAGCGGTCAAACGACCTCCACTCATCACTGTCAAACGCTCCCTGAAACACTTCAGCGAGCAGGCCTTTCTAATCGATCTGGCCCGGGTATCCTGGAAGGATATTGATCTCATCCCGTCAGTAGAGGATGCCTGGTTATTTTTTTTAAATGCCTTCCTAACCATCTTAAATAAGCATGCCCCATTCAAGAAATTTAGAACCAGGAACAGATATAGCCCTTGGTTCTCCCCAGACCTGACTGCCCTTAACCAACACAAAAACATCCCATGGCGTTCTGCATTAGCATCGAACAGCCCCCGTGATAAGCAGCTGTTCAGGGAAGCTAGAAACCATTATACACAGGCAGTTAGAAAAGCCAAGGCTAGCTTTTTCAAGCAGAAATTTGCTTCATGCAACACTAACTAAAAAAAGTTCTGGGACACTGTAAAGTCCATGGAGAATAAGAACACCTCCTCCCAGCTGCCCACTGCACTAGAGATAGGAAACACTGTCACCACTGATACATCCACTATAATTGAGAATTTCAATAAGCATTTTTCTACGGCTGGCCATGCTTTCCACCTGGCTACTCCTACCCCGGTCAACAGCACTGCACCCCCCACAGCAATTCGCCCAAGCCTTCCCCATTTCTCCTTCTCCCAAATCCAGTCAGCTGATGTTCTGAAAGAGCTGCAAAATCTGGACCCCTACAAATCAGCCGGGCTAGACAATCTGGACCCTTTCTTTCTAAAATTATCTGCCAAAATTGTTGCCACCCCTATTACTAGCCTGTTCAACCTCTCTTTCGTGTCGTCTGAGATTCCCAAAGATTGGAAAGCAGCTGCGGTCATCCCCCTCTTCAAAGGGGGGGACACTCTTGACCCAAACTGCTACAGACCTATGTCTATCCTACCCTGCCTTTCTAAGGTCTTCGAAAGCCAAGTCAACAAACAGATTACCGACCATGTCGAATCTCACCATACCTTCTCTGCTATGCAATCTGGTTTCAGAGCTGGTCATGGGTGCACCTCAGCCACGCTCAAGGTCCTAAACGATATCTTAACCGCCATCGATAAGAAACATTACTGTGCAGCCATATTCATTGATCTGGCCAAGGCTTTCGACTCTGTCAATCACCACATCCTCATCGGCAGACTCGACAGCCTTGGTTTCTCAAATGATTGCCTCGCCTGGTTCACCAACTACTTCTCTGATAGAGTTCAGTGTGTCAAATCGGAGGGTCTGCTGTCCGGACCTCTGGCAGTCTCTATGGGGGTGCCACAGGGTTCAATTCTTGGACCGACTCTCTTCTCTGTATACATCAATGATGTCGCTCTTGCTGCTTGTGAGTCTCTGATCCACCTCTACGCAGACGACACCATTCTGTATACTTCTGGCCCTTCTTTGGACACTGTGTTAACAACCCTCCAGGCAAGCTTCAATGCCATACAACTCTCCTTCCGTGGCTTCCAATTGCTCTTAAATACAAGTAAAACTAAATGCATGCTCTTCAACCGAATGCTGCCTGCACTTGCCCGCGTGTCCAACATCACTCCTCTGGACGGCTCTGACTTAGAATACGTGGACAACTACAAATACCTAGGTGTCTGGTTAGATTGTAAACTTCCAGACCCACATCAAACATCTCCAATCCAAAGTTAAATCTAGAATTGGCTTCCTATTTTGCAACAAAACATCCTTCACTCATGCTGCCAAACATACCCTTGTAAAACTGACCATCCTACCAATCCTCGACTTCGGCGATGCCATTTACAAAATAGCCTCCAATACCCTACTCAACAAATTGGATGCAGTCTATCACAGTGCAATCCGTTTTGTCACCAAAGCCCCATATACTACCCACCATTGTGACCTGTACGCTCTCGTTGGCTGGCCCTGGCTTCATACTCGTCGCCAAACCCACTGGCTCCATGTCATCTACAAGACCCTGCTAGGTAAAGTCCCCCCTTATCTCAGCTCACTGGTCACCATAGCATCTCCCACCTGTAGCACGCGCTCCAGCAGGTTTATCCCTCTGGTCACCCCCAAAACCCATTCTTCCTTTGGCCGCCTCTCCTTCCAGTTCTCTGCTGCCAATGACTGGAAGGAACTACAAAAATCTCTGAAACTGGAAACACTTATCTCCCTCACTAGCTTTAAGCACCAGCTGTCAGAGCAGCTCACAGATTACTGCATCTGTACATAGCCCATCTATAATTTAGCCCTAACAACTACCTCTTTCCCTACTGTATTTATTTTATTTATTTATTTATTTTGCTCCTTTGCACCCCATTATTTTTATTTCTACTTTGCACATTCTTCCACTGCAAATCTACCATTCCAGTGTTTTACTTGCTATATTGTATTTACTTTGCCACCATGGCCTTTTTTTTGCCTTTACCTCCCTTATCTCACCTAATTTGCTCACATCGTATATAGACTTGTTTATACTGTATTATTGACTGTATGTTTGTTTTACTCCATGTGTAACTCTGTGTCGTTGTATGTGTCGAACTGCTTTGCTTTATCTTGGCCAGGTCGCAATTGTAAATGTGAACTTGTTCTCAACTTGCCTACCTGGTTAAATAAAGGTGAAAAAAATATATATTAAAAAAAACAAATATGAAAGCTACTCGATGAAGTAGCTTGTTCGGCTAATATTATTATTCCCATGATTTTCAATAAACAATGTACGCCTATATGAATTTGGACGGTTCCACAATAGCTAAACAGACTGGTACCAGACTAGTGGAACGATAGCTAAACAGACTGGTACCAGACTAGTGGAAAGATAGCTAAACAGACTGGTACCAGACTTGTGGAACAATATCTAAACAGACTTACCAGACTTGAGGTACGATAGCTAAACAGACTGGTACCAGACTAGTGGAACGATAGCTAAACAGACTGGTAACAGACTAGTGAAACGATAGCTAAACAGACTGGTACCAGACTTGTGGAACAATATCTAAACAGACATACCAGACTTGTGGAACAATATCTAAACAGACATACCAGACTTGTGGAACAATATCTAAACAGACTTACCAGACTTGTGGAACAATATCTAAACAGACGTACCAGACTTGTGGAACAATAGCTAAACAGACTGGTACCAGACTTGTGGAACGATAGCTAAACAGACTGGTACCAGACTAGTGGAACGATAGCTAAACAGACTGGTACAAGATTAATGGAATGATAGCTAAACAGACTGGTACCAGACTAGTGGAACGATAGCTAAACAGACTGGTACCAGATTAATGGAACGATAGCTAAACAGACTGGTACCAGACTAGTGGAACGATAGCTAAACAGACTGGTACCAGACTAGTGGAACGATAGCTAAACAGACTGGTACCAGACTTGTGGAACAATATCTAAACAGACTTACCAGACTTGTGGAACGATAGCTAAACAGACTGGTACCAGACTAGTGAAACGATAGCTAAACAGACTGGTACCAGACTTGTGGAACAATATCTAAAACAGACTTACCAGACTTGTGGAACGATAGCTAAACAGACTGGTACCAGACTAGTGGAACGATAGCTAAACAGACTGGTACCAGACTTGTGGAACAATATCTAAACAGACTTACCAGACATGTGGAACAATATCTAAACAGACTTACCAGACTTGTGGAACAATATCTAAACAGACGTACCAGACTTGTGGAACAATAGCTAAACAGACTGGTACCAGACTTGTGGAATGATAGCTAAACAGACTGGTACCAGACTAGTGGAACGATAGCTAAACAGACTGGTACCAGACTAGTGGAACGATAGCTAAACAGACTGGTACCAGACTAGTGGAATGATAGCTAAACAGAGTGGTACCAGACTAGTGGAACGATAGCTAAACAGACTGGTACCAGATTAGTGGAACGATAGCTAAACAGACTGGTACCAGACTAGTGGAACGATAGCTAAACAGACTGGTTCCAGACTAGTGGAACGATAGCTAAACAGACTGGTACCAGATTAGTGGAACGATAGCTAAACAGACTGGTACCAGACTAGTGGAACGATAGCTAAACAGACTGGTTCCAGACTAGTGGAACGATAGCTAAACAGACTGGTACCAGACTTGTGGAACGATAGCTAAACAGACTAGCAACCTCCTGGAATATTAGGACGTAATTTCTGAACATTCTACTTGATGAAATGTTATTTTTTGGCTCCAGTTATCAATACTGTTGAAGGATGTTAGAATTCAAAGTTGACTGACCACCTGACCACCATCAAGGTTAGCAAATATGGAGTGAGTGAAATCTGTATTTGCGGTTCTATCTAGAATTGTCTGTGCAGTGTGTACATGGTCAGCAACTTGCCGCACTGCACCCACTGACCTCATATGGACTGTAGGCCAGATGAGTTTGGAGAGGGTAGAAGGGCATTGTGCTTGTGTGTGAGTGTGCCTTTGTACCTGTGCTTTTATGCCTGCAGTCTGTTATGCAACCACTTCCTGAATGACACCAAACTTTGCTGGGTCAATGCAAGAGTTAATTCAGCCAGAAGATGCAAGGGCCGAAGGTCAAGAACTAAAATGTATGCCTAAAACAACCCAAAATCAATCAATCAAATGTATTTATAAAGCCCTTTTTACATCAGCAGATGTCACAATGTGCTTATACAGAAACCAAACCTAAAACCCTAAACAGCGAGCAATGCAAATTGCTAGAAACATGCCTTTCTCCATTAGTGTATGCCAATACTGCATGTAGGCCTACAGTTACTGTATTTGTTGTTCTGACACCCACTGTTCAGATAATACAGTCGTACAGTAGACCTACTCATCCACTGTTCAGAAGATAAAGTTGCAATCCCACAGGCGACAGGTGGGATGTATCATAAAGGTTCCCTGTCCGTCGATGTCCTGCTATAAAGTCACAATCAAGGATGTCGTTGATATTTATGACCTTATTTGAGCATTTGGCTGCATCTCAAACGACACCATACAATATTGCCCCATAGACCCTGGTCAAAAGTAGTGCACTGTATAGGGAATAGGGTGCCATGCGGGACAAAGCCTATATCAGCGTCAGACGTATCTGCTACCTTGTGTACATTACAACAGCATCTGTGCTAACTGGTACCTTGGCTGTTCGCCTCAGTCCACAGGTGGGGCTTAGTTGGCTGCAGCTCATGATGCATCACACCTTTGTGTTTTTATCTGTCTCACCTTTTACCATTTTATTTGTTCAGCACTTTGCACTGCATTTTCTGTAAGTAATGTGTTATATAAATAAAGTTGGATTGATTGATACATCTCACGAAAGAGCAGCGATCCTACCTTACAGCACATGTAGGAAATCTTGTTCCACAACAATATCAGAGAAATGTTTGAATATCGTCAGAAAGAACCAAATTCAGCCAATGACTTTCAAACTATGTATGTCATTTAGCAGACACTTTGATCCAAAGCGACTTAGTCATGCGTGCATACACTGTTCATATCGGTGGCTATAGCGGGAATTGAACCCACAAACATGAACAATCGAACACTGAATGAGATGTTATATTATGACACCTATCCCATCTCTGTTGATGTTTTTCTTGTTACACTATATATTAGCCTTGATGTCAGCCTGGTATAAGAGACTACATTTTGCGTTGACATTTTTGTCATTTAGCAGAAGCTCTTATCCAGAGTATCTTACAGTTAGTGCATTCCTCTTTAAATTGCTAGGTGGGATAACCACACATCACAGTCAAAGTAAGTACATTTTTCCTCAATAAAGTATCTATCAGCAAAGTCAGAGCTAGTAAGGGGAAAAAGAGTCAAGTGCGGGGGGCCAGAACAGAGAAGAGCTGGACTGGGCTAAGCCGGAACTGCAGAACGGAGTGCTCGGATTGGGGTGTAGGGTTTGAGCAGAGCCTGAAGGTAGGGCAGGGCAGTTCCTCTTGCTGCTCCGTAGGCAAGCACCATGGTCTTGTAGTGGATGCGAGCTTTGACTGGAATCCAGTGGAGTGTGAATGAGCGAGGTGACATGGGAGAACTTGGGAAGGTTGAACAAGTTGGATAAGTTGCAGGGGTTTGATGGCACAAGCGGGGACCCCAGCCAACAACGAGTTGCAGTAGTGCAGACGGGAGATGACAAGTGCCAAGTATGGTCATTCTCTACGGATGTTGTAGAGCATGAACCTGGAGGAGCGAGTCACTGCTTTCATTTTAGCAGAGAACGACAGGGTGTTTTCCAGGGTCACGCCAAGGATCTTTGCACTCTGGGAGGGGGACACCGTGGAATTGTAAACCGTCATGGAGAGATCTTGGAGAAGGCAGGCCTTCCTCAGTAGGAAGAGCAGCTTGGTCTTGTTGAGGTTGAGCTTGAGGTGGTGGGCCTACATCCAAGCTGAGATATCTGTCATGCACGCAGAGATGCGTCTTGTCACTTGGGTGTCAGAAGGGGGGGTAAAGGAGAAAAGTAGTTGAGGGTCATCCGCATAGCAATGACAGGAGAAGAGCAGTCTTGGTTGAGAGACCCGTCTTGAAGCCTGACTGATTAGGTTGAATAAGATTGTGAGAGCGTTGGTCAGAGACAGCACTCTCAAGTGTTTTGGAAAGAAATGAAAGAAGGGATACCGGTTTGTAGATTTAGACATCAGACATTTCTTGAGGAAGGAAGTTAGAGGGGACACAGGCAGTGGTTAGGGATTAGTTGATGAGGGAAGTGAGAAATGGGAGGTCTCCAGAGATGGTCTGAAGAAGGAGGAGGGAATGGGGTTTAGCGGGCAATTCGTTGGGCACCCAGACCTCACTAGTCGCAGGACTTCATCTGGAGAAGGAGGGGAGAAATAGATCAAGGCATAGGGTAGTTATGTGTGAGTGGGACCAGTGGACTCAGTATGCTGAGTGAATGTGGAGCGGATGTCATCAACCTTCTTTTTAAAGTGGTTGATGAAGTCGTCCGCAGAGAGGGAGGAGGGAGAGGGAGGGGTGGGGGATTAAGGAGAGAGGAGAAGGTGGAAAAGATTTTCCAATGATTAGAGGCAGAAGCTTGAAATTTAGAGTGGTAGAAAGTGGCTTTAGCAGTGGACACAGAAGATGAGAAGGTAGAGAGGAGGGAGTGAAAGGATGATAGGTCCTCCTGAAGTTTAGTTTTCCTACATTTTTGCTCAGCTGCCCGCAGCACTGTTCTGGAAGCTCGCAATGAATCACTCAGCCACAGAGCAGGAGGGGAGGGCCGAGCCGTCCGGTAGGGAAAGGAGACAGTGCGAGTCATATGATGCGGAAAGGGAAGAGAGTAGGGTTTATCAGAAGGCATAGATGGTAGGATAGAAGAGGAGAAAGTAGTGGGAAAAAGAGCGAGATAAGATTGTGATGGCGTATGACCATCTGGATAAGGGTTGAGTGGTTAGGGTTGGAGGAATGGGAGACAGAAAAGGAAACAAAGTAGTGATCAGCAGTGGTTGGAACCAAAATTATTTTCCAATTGTTTTGTTCTGAACAGAACCACTATACTTTTCGTGTTCCACTGTTCCGACCAGCAAGATAAAGTTTTTAACTGGTTTGAAACAAAAAACAGTACCGTTTTTTATCGTTCCTTTCTGTTCCTTTTTTAACCTGTGAATTTTTTTTTTTTATACATGTAGCTCATTACTTCACCGATCAGTGCGGATAGACCAGGCAAACTAGTTGTTTGCATTCGTGATGGACAGCCTATGGCAACAGATGTGACTGAAATTTTAGGAGCAGGCTTGAAGTGCTAGGCATCTTGTTATGACATGCATTATCTGAATTAGGTCCAACGCTCTAACCACTAGGCTACCCTGGTAATGTCAGTACAGTAGCCTATGGTAACGTCAGTACAGTAGTCTATGGTAACGTCAGTACAGTAGCCTATGGTAACGTCAGTACAGTAGCCTATGGTAACGTCAGTACAGTAGCCTATGGTAACGTCAGTACAGTAGCCTATGGTAACGTCAGTACAGTAACCTATGGTAACATCAGTACAGTAGTCTATCGTAACGTCAGTACAGTAGCCTATGGTAACGTCAGTACAGTAGCCTATGGTAACGTCAGTACAGTAGTCTATGGTAACGTCAGTACAGTAGCCTATGGTAACGCCAGTACAGTAGCCTATGGTAACGTCAGTACAGTAGCCTATGGTAACGTCAGTACAGTAACCTATGGTAACATCAGTGCAGTAGCCTATGGTAACATCAGTACAGTAGTCTATGGTAACGTCAGTACAGTAGCCTATGGTAACGTCAGTACAGTAGCCTATGGTAACGTCAGTACAGTAACCTATGGTAACGTCAGTACAGTAGCCTATGGTAACGTCAGTACAGTAGCCTATGGTAACGTCAGTACAGTTGCTTATGCTTCGGAGGGGGGAGGGGCAGGTAGCCTAAACATGCACACACTCTGGCAAAGATTTTCAGCTTGCAGGCAGATGCTGGAATACGTTTGAGGGCTTTGCATAGGCGGTTTGTAGCATTTTTTTGTTGGACTAGAAAAACAATTCCGGAATGTAGACTAACGTTATTAACCAGTTTCCATGCTTTTAAAATAACGGTTATTTTCCGGAACAGTATGGGTCACTTTCGTTCCCAGTTCAGTTCCTGTTCCTAGAACATTTTTGTTATATTCTGGTTTTCGGTTCTGTTCTCTGAACCGGTTCCAACCCCTGGTGATCACAGACCCGGAGGGGGGGTTACAGTGAGACTAGTAGGCGAACAGACTCTAGTAAAGATGAGGTCAGCATATTGCCTGCCTTGTGAGTGGGAGGGTACTGGGAAAGGGTGAGTTAAAAAGAAAGACTTCCCACACACCAGTCCCTATAATGAACAGAGATCTGTGGGCATAACATTAGACTATTGATAGTTTTAGCTGCTTCATGTGAATGTGTGATTGTGGAGGGAGCTAGTCACGGTACTGCAGTGGTGCGGTCAGTCAGCACTCTGTGCCCACGGTAGACTTCCATTCTATGAGATTACTGATGGCAGACCTAGATTGACACCGCCAACTTCTTCACCCTGCCCTTCTGCCTTCCTCCCTCCTGCCCCCCCCCCTCCCTCTAGCGCTCTGTTACTTTCCTCCCTCCTGCCCCCCCCCCCCCCCTCTAGCGCTCTGTTACTTTCCTCCCTCCTGCCCCCCCCCCCCCTCTAGCGCTCTGTTACTTTCCTCCCTCCTGCCCCCCCCCTCTAGCGCTCTGTTACTTTCCTCTCTCCGCTTACACCCCCCCTCCCCCTTTTGTCACTCTCTCACAACATTTTTATTGGGTCTGTATTTTTCACACGCTATTATTACAGTATATCCCCTACCTACCCAAAAAGCCTGGTTAAAACCATTTGTGCTCTCACCTTCTAATGCGTTCATGTTCTGATCTGGCACCCTATTCCCCATATAGTGCACTACTTTTGACCCTGGTTCCATGGTCTTGCTGATGTGATACTGGACCTTGTACAGTATTAATGAGATTTGTTTCTCTCCAGATGGGTCTCGCCCTCTGAGCTCTTTGTTTTAGCAAAACAAATCCAATCCAGATGAATTAAATTGGAAAATAGCCATGGTTATTCCAACGTATTAACTGTAATTGAACAATCACAGTAAATGGAAACACTTCCCCCTATTGTTCCTTCAGGGATGATAGGGCCTGTTACAGGTTTGTCTGTGAACTGGTTCAGCCATTAATCTGTTTCCCTGGCCTGCACTTTATACTGAGCAGTTAATGCCAGCCTCTAAACTGAACTCAGAGAGAGACAGAGGGTGAGAGAGAATGACAGATTTACAGAGCGAGGACTGAGAAAGAGAGAGGGTGAGAGAGAATGACAGATTTACAGAGCAAGGACTGAGAGAGAGAGAGAGAGAGAGAGAGAGAGAGGGTTAGAGAAAATGACAGATTTACAGAGCGAGAACTGAGAAAGAGAGTGTGAGAGAGAGAGAGAGAGAGAGAGAGAGAGAGAGAGAGAGAGAGAGAGAGAGAGAGAGATGAATGGCTCTGTGTTGTGTTACGTTCCTGACGCCTGGGCCTATGGTGATCTGTTATATGACTGGTCAGTTGATTACCTGGTTGTAACTGGCCAGACCCATGGCTTTGGCTTGTGTCTCTGACAGATGTCTGTGTTCCACTCTGGCTTATCTGAAGACAGCTGTTGTGGTTCAGTTTGTTAACATCAAATAGAGAGGCTACTGTTGTGTAGTAGGGTCTAGTATAGTTCTCATTTTGCCAGTAAACCTGTAGTTTTTTTTTTCATTTTCACTGCATTTGTTGCTCATGTCCTTGTAGCGAACTGTGGGGAAACTGGGTCAAACCAAGCAACACATAGGCTACAGAAGTAGGCTATGGAACAATACTGCTGCTTGGAATGACACTGGAATGATGGGCTGACACTGTAATAGGACGACACTGGAATGATGGGATGACACTGTAATAGGATGACACTGGAATGATGGGATGACACTGTAATAGGATGACACTGTAATGATGGGATGACACTGTAATAGGATGACACTGTAATGATGGGATGACACTGTAATAGGATGACACTGGAATGATGGGATGACACTGTAATAGGATGACACTGGAATGATGGGATGACACTGTAATAGGATGACACTGGAATGATGGGATGACACTGTAATAGGATGACACTGGAATGATGGGATGACACTGTAATAGGATGACACTGGAATGATGGGATGACACTGTAATAGGATGACACTGGAATGATGGGATGACACTGTAATAGGATGACACTGTAATGATGGGATGACACTGTAATAGGATGACACTGGAATGATGGGATGACACTGTAATGATGGGATGACACTGTAATAGGATGACACTGTAATAGGATGACACTGTAATGGGATGACACTGTAATAGGACGACACTGGAATGATGGGATGACACTGTAATAGGATGACACTGGAATGATGGGATGACACTGTAATAGGATGACACTGTAATGATGGGATGACACTGTAATGGGATGACACTGTAATGATGGGATGACACTGTAATAGGATGACACTGGAATGATGGGATGACACTGTAATAGGATGACACTGGAATGATGGGATGACACTGTAATAGGATGACACTGGAATGATGGGATGACACTGTAATAGGATGACACTGGAATGATGGGATGACACTGTAATAGGATGACACTGTAATGATGGGATGACACTGTAATAGGATGACACTGGAATGATGGGATGACACTGTAATGATGGGATGACACTGTAATAGGATGACACTGTAATAGGATGACACTGTAATGGGATGACACTGTAATAGGACGACACTGGAATGATGGGATGACACTGTAATAGGATGACACTGGAATGATGGGATGACACTGTAATAGGACGACACTGGAATGATGGGATGACACTGTAATACGACGACACTGGAATGATGGGATGACACTGTAATAGGATGACACTGGAATGATGGGATGACACTGTAATAGGATGACACTGTAATGATGGGATGACACTGTAATAGGATGACACTGGAATGATGGGATGACACTGTAATGATGGGATGACACTGTAATGATGGGATGACACTGTAATGATGGGATGACACTGTAATGATGGGATGACACTGTAATGGGATGACACTGTAATGATGGGATGACACTGTAATAGGATGACACTGTAATGATGGGATGACACTGTAATGGGATGACACTGTAATAGGATGACACTGTAATGATGGGATGACACTGTAATGGGATGACACTGTAATGATGGGATGACACTGTAATAGGATGACACTGCAATGATGGGATGACACTGTAATGGGATGACACTGTAATAGGATGACACTGTAATGATGGGATGACACTGTAATAGGACGACACTGGAATGATGGGATGACACTGTAATAGGATGACACTGGAATGATGGGATGACACTGTAATGGGATGACACTGTAATAGGACGACACTGGATGGCTCTGGATTAGGTTTATTACCATACTGGGTAGCCTACATAATGATATCATAATTGTTATTATTGAGATCAATCAATTAACCAAAGGTATTTGCTGTAAAAAGGTCCTAATAAAATAAATCTGATTGATTAATTCAACTCATTAATATTATAATTAAACTCTTGAAAGCATGAACATTTTATCATGATGTGATAACACAATAGTTCTCAACTTCCTGTTCCTGTGAAAGATGTCCGTATAGTATGATCAATTGGCTGCTGAAGGTATGATCTCAATGGTTGCCTTTAATCCATTTCTTATGAATGTAGGATTTACATTTGATACAACACATTACACATTAACCAAACCCATTACCTGGGCAAGTACTATTCGACTGCCTCGAGTTGCGCCACAGGATAATAAACACCAAACACGCGCTTTCTTTGCGACCCGCCCAATAATAGTATTGCACAGAAGGCAGTCACGTTGCGCACGTCTTTCACGTCGGGACAACGCCTCATTCTGAATCACTCGCAGTTGCTGCCCAGTGTAATAAGATAGCGAGTTACAATGATGTCACGTATCTGTTCCAAGATCGATTATAACTTGTCCCACTGCCGTGCGCATTTGCACGGGCCATAAAAGGAAACATCGTAAAAGCGGTGAAGAGAGTCCAACAGTGATGATCACAATCTTATAATTACTGCACTCTGTCTTCTGCTTAGGCTACCTATACTGTATGTTTTCATAAACCGAATGTAGGCCTATGTGTTGCTCACACTTGTCAATGCCCAATGCTGCTTAGAGACGTGGTAATAATATATTCAGTGCTGAAAGATGAGGAGCATAATTACAATTCTGTTGACTTGAATTGGCTTTTTGTTTGGACTTTGACACTAATTGCTTCCAACAACATGAACTAGGTAACATCATGTTGTGTCTGCAGGTCTAAAGGAAGTCACATGGTCACATTTTGAAATGAGAAGCCATTGGCTTCTATCATTAGTATTCACATTTACAACTTGTTTATAACACAGTGATAAATGTCACCATGTTTTGTGTACTTGTGTGTGTGTGCAGTGGAGTGAAAAACACCTCAAAGCATCGCATGACTGTGAGGTTAGGATAGGTTAATAAAATCATTAACAGGTCTCTTCTGATATCTAGGTCAAATGCCCAAGTGTCCACCGACTCCTCCCCAAATTATAATCATTAACACCGTCACAAACTAGTTAAGGCTGTCTGTATCCATATCTACTGAATAACATGGAGTGTATCAAAGATGGGAAAAAAACACAGTTATTTTCAAGGATTTAAGGGCTGTAGTGAAAACCAATATACTCTCTTGTCCTCGAGGGCTGCAGTAGTGAATCTCCCAGATTAAAATAGGTTACCATTGTTTTGTGTAATGTAATGTTGTATTGCTCAGTATCAGAATTGACGGCTATTAATGAGTCGTTATCTAATTCACATTTATGGCTCCAGAATGGCACAGCCGTCTAAGGCACTGCATGTTAATGCTAGTAGGCGTCGCTACAGACCCTGGTTCGATACAGGGCTGTATCACAACCGGCCGTGATCGGAAGTCCCATAGGGCGGCGCAAAATTGGCTCGGCATCGTCTGGGTTAGTGGAGGGTTTGGCCACGGTAGGCTATCATTGTAAATAATAATTTCTTCTTAACTGACTTGCCTAGTTAAATAAATTCACCTAATTTGACCTTTGACTCTCAGGTTACAGCTTCAGTTTACCAAAACATCCTACTGTACTCTCGACCCCTGTCTCCAGTTTAGATGGCATGACCCTCTCATTCTTTAGGGGCCCCCTTTCTTTTTTTTATTTTTTGTTGTTGTTGTTATATATGTTTTAGGGGGGGGGGCTTGTGTTCAGTCCTCTTGTATCCACTCTCTCCCTGTCCCTGGTTTGCCCCCCCCCCCCCCCCCCAATCCCCTCCATCTGTCCCCAGTGTCCCTCTGTCTCAGTGTCTCTCTGTCTTCAGGGGGACTGGTATTTCGGCCAGTCCCGCTCATTCCTGCTGACCACCAAGGAGCACTGTTCCCAGCTGTAGCCAGTGTTAATATATCAAGTATGTTTCCCAGATCATTAGTAATTTTCCAGTTTGAGCGATGAGAAGAAAACAGAATCCCACCCCATGGCTCAGCGGGGCCTATTATCTTAGTCTATCCTCTGTGAGTTACATGGGTCCTGTCCCTTTAATTGAAACAGGACAGGGAGGGCCCTAAACACAGTATATCTGTGCACATCCTAGACTAGCACAGTCCAGCATAGCATAGATCTACCCAGCACATCCTAGACTAACACAGTCCAGCACAGCATAGGATAGCTATGCTCAGCCCATCCTAGACTAGCACAGCCCAGCATAGCTCTGTATCTATATTGACACACTATCTTTTTATAATACAAATATAATAATAAACCCCCTCCTAACCACAAATCCTCACCTGCCACTCAGTTCTCAGTGTTTTTCAGGATTCACTCCTTCACAGCTCTGTTCTCTTCCCTGAAGCACATGCCGATTTGGAACCAGGCTAGGTCTGTGAGAGGTTTTGCTGAGATAGCGACTTCCCGCTATCCCTGTGGTAACCTCCTGTTTAAGCCTCCTAACAGTAATAATAAAGTTGATTTTTTTGTTGTTGGTGTATTTCATACTATTTATCAAATATCGATAACTATCTGGTGATACAGATGTATTGGTGAACCGATATATTGGTTTCCCGGACCCAGGTTAGTCTTGAAAAAATACATTATATTTCAGTGGAGAGTCTAAATTGAGCATGCCCCCCCCCCCCCCCCCCCCCTTGACCATGTGTTCTAACTCTGTTTCATACCAACATATTGATCTGATTCTGTTGGCTGAAAACGAAAGGGCCTTTGTTGGTGGACTGTTCTGACCATACTGAGTCATCAGTCCTACTTGCTGCAGAATGTCACCAGACTGGCATTTTTGATCTAGAAATGTGATAATGTGTCCCAAATAGCACTCTATTGCCTATTTAGTGCACTACTTTTGACAAGGGCCCATTTAGTGCACTACATGAGGAATAATAGGTTGCCATTTGGGATGCAGACGATGCTGACACACCAGTGCTTGGGCACAAAACCGGAATCTCACAATAGGTCTCATTGATAACTGAAAATCTAATCTCAAATGTGATGTAATTACTCAGACCTCTGCATGTTAACACACTGTTAAAGAGGATACACAAGAGGTGACAATGCTCAACTAAACAAGACATACATTTCAGCAGGCGGTGTGTGTGTGTGTGTTTTAGTTCTTTGACACACGATACCCCTATCTAGATAAACATTGTCTTTAAAGTTCGATACGGTTTAATGATACTACAGTCATACATGAAAATAACAAGCAAGGTTAGCCATTCAGTAACTTACGAGCATAAATCTAAAAGAAAATAGGGAATTGGCTTCTAGCCTAGCTAGTGTTATCCTTTTAATCATAGCTAGAGCTTTATTCAAGGAATCAATGTCAAATGCAGGTCCATCTAGGTCACAGGAGGCTGGTGGCACCTTAATTGGGGAGGATAGGCTCATAGTAATGGCTGGAAAGATAAAAATGGAACGGTATCGAACTCATCAAATACATGGTTTCCATGTGTTTGGTACCCTTCAATTTACTCCATTCCAGCCATTATTAGGAGCTCTCCTCCCCTCACCAGCCTCCTGTGGTCTAGGTATGTGTGTATTAGCCATATAGACCACCACTGACAACCTATTTACCTCATATATTTAGTTTGGTTTACACCCACACACACAGGTCATGTCCTGCTCATAGTTGTTCACAAATCAGTAGGACGGTTATAGTGAAATGATTAGGCCATATTGCGCAAATCAAAAGGTTATTTCAGACTTCCCTCAATACATGATTCACACGTCCTGATCTTTGACAAAAGGACATGGTTTTGGCCATGCTTTGCCTGGTACATCATTTACAACACTAGTTAGATGTGACCTACATCTGGCCAAATCTATTGCATAATCTGTTTGCTTACCTACTGGCACCCTATTCCCTACAAAGTGCACTACTGGCACCCTATGCCCTACAAAGTGCACTACTGGCACCCTATGCCCTACATAGTGCACTACTGGCACCCTATGCCCTACATAGTGCACTACTGGCACCCTATTCCCTACATAGTGCACTACTGGCACCCTATGCCCTACATAGTGCACTACTGGCACCCTATGCCCTACATAGTGCACTACTGGCACCCTATGCCCTACAAAGTGCACTACTGGCACCCTATGCCCTACATAGTGCACTACTGGCACCCTATGCCCTACATAGTGCACTACTTGCACCCTACATAGTGCACTACTGGCACCCTACATAGTGCACTACTGGCACCCTACATAGTGCACTACTAGCATCCTATTCCCTACATAGTTCTGCCTCCAGAAATAAAAGTTTCTTCCAAGTGGGTATGACACCTACTCCCGTTGCCTGCTTGCTTAAATTCCACCTGGCGATCTGTTCACCGTCTGCCCTGGTTGTCTCCCTGTCTGGTACAGGTACCCCCACCACACACCCCCCTCTCTGTTCACCGTCTGCCCTGGCCTGTCTCCCCCTGTCTGGTATAGGTACCCCCACCACACGCCCCCCCTCTCTCCCCAGCTTTCACTCGCCTCCGGCACACAGGCACTGTTGGGATGAGTGACTCTGAACTTACAATGGCTAGCCCCAAGTCGTTATATATATTTGAAATATATATATATATATATTTTTGTTGTGCATTTTGCTATTTGCCTCATGCCTCCTGAATGCTTTGTTGACTATGAACTTTCTTGTTTACCCAACCGTGGGACAGTGTGTTTGTTCCCACACTCGGGACTCTGACTCTCTATTGGTTACACAGACTTTTGGCCTCCCATCCTATTCTAACCACCTCTTGCTGGCTTTTGTTACCTGATGAAATTGTTGTATAATATGATATTGTTGCCATCTAATGCACATTCAAATGTCATAAATCAACACTGCAGAGCTCTCCCTGTCCTCTGCCGTGCCTTGATTGTATTACTGTTGATAATATCTGGAAATTTGCATGTACACCCTGGCCCATCTACTGTTGCTAGCCCCAATTCTCACTTGTGCTCTGATATCTGCTACACTGATTTCTGCTCTCGTAAAAGCCTGGTTTATCTGCATGTTAACACTAGAAGCTTATTACCTAAAATGGATCAATTGAAAGTGTGTGTTCACAGCTCCAATCCAGATGTGTTGGTCATTACTGAGACGTAGTTAAGGAAGAGTGTTTTGACAACTGATTTTAACCTTTCTGGTTATAACCTTTTTCGGCAAGACAGATCTTCTAAAGGTGGGAGAGTGGCAATCTTTACCAAGGAACACCTTCAGTGCTCGGTTGTCTCCAACAAGTCTGTCTCCAAACAATTTGATTTGCTGGTTTTAAACATTAAACTTTCAATTAGTTCTTCGTTGACTGTTGCTGGGTGTTATCGTCCTCCATCAGCACCGGCCTGTACCCTACCTGCCCTAAGCTCTCTCCTGGCCCCTTACACTAAGTTTGAATTTGTCCTTGGTGACCTAAACTGGGACATGCTTAAAGCACCTGACCAAGTCCTAAAGCAATGGGACTCCCTAAATCTTTCTCAGATTATTACCAATCCCACAAGATATGACTCCAAACACCCAGAATAGGCTACTCTCCTCGATGTTATCCTCACAAATAATCCTGATAGGGATCAGTCTGGTGTTTTCTCTAATGACCTTAGTGATCACTGGGAACACAGCCTGTGTTCATAATGGCTGCTCAGTGAAACGACCTGTCCTGATTTTTCATAGACGCTTGCTAAAAAACTTTAATGAGCAAGCCTTCCTTCATGATCTGGTATAGAATCAGCTTGACCCCTCTGTCGAAGACACTTGGACCTTCTCTTTTAATATCTTCAGTGATATTGTTAACAAACACACCCCCATAAAAAAATGATAACTAAAAACAGGTTCAGCTCCTGGTTCGAACGTGACCTTGCAGAGTTACTCCACCTCAAGAATTGCATTTGGTGAAAGGCTCGGCACACACATATTCAGGCTGACTGGCTCTCGTTCAGGCAAATGAGAAATAAGTGCACTCAGGCTATCGGGAAGGCCAAAGTTAGTTACTTTAAGGAGCAGTTCTCTCTCTGTGGGTCTAACCCCAAGAAGTTCTGGAAAACGGTTAAAGACCTGGAGAATAAACCCTCCTCCTCACAGCTGCCCATGTCCCTTAAAGTTGATGATGTGGTTGTTACTGACTAGAAGCACATGGCTAAGCTCTTTTATCACCACTTCATTAAGTCAGAATTCCTATTTGACTCTGCCATGCCTCCTTGCCCGTCCAACATTTCCTCATTTCCCACCCCTTCTAATGCTACTAACCCCACAGCTCCTCCCTCTTTTCCTCTGCCCCTCTACAAAGTTTCTCCTTGCAGGCGGTCACTGGTTCTGAGGTGCTAAAAGAGATTCTTAAATTTGAACCCCATTAAACATCAGGGTCGGATAGTTTAAACCGTTTCTTCTTTAAGGTTGCTCCCTCTATAATCGCCAAGCCTGCCTCTACTTTCTGGGGAGGTTCCCGTTGCTTGGAAGGCAGCCATGATGCATCCTTTATTTAAAGGGGGAGATCAAGCTGATCATAACTGTTATAGGACCATTTCTATTTTGCCCTGTTTATCAAACGTGTTGGAAAAACTTGTCAATAATCAACTGACTGGCTTTCTTGATGTCTATAGTATTCTCTTTGGTATCCAATCTGATTTCCGCTTAGGTTATGGATGTGTCACTGCAAACTTAAAGGTTCTCAATGATGTCACCATTGATTCTAAGCAAAGTTGTGCTGCTATTTTTATTGACTTTACCAAAGCTTTTGATACAGTAGACCATTCCATTCTTGTGGGCCAGCCAATGAGTATTGGGGTCTCTGAGGGGTCTTTGGCCAAGTTTGCTAACTACCTCTCTCAAAGAGTGCAGTGTATAAAGTCAGAACATTGGTCAGAACAGCTTGATCCTGGGCCCAACGCTCTTCTCAATTTATATTGATAACAACATAGCTCAGGCAGTAGGAAGCTCTCTCATCCATTTATATGCAGATGATACAGTCTTATACTCAGCTGGCCCCTCCCCTGATTTTGTGTTTAACACATTACAACAAAGCCTTCTTAGTGTCCAACAAGCTTTCTCTGCCCTTAAACTTGTTCTGAACACCTCCAAAACAAAGGTAATGTGGTTTGGTAAGAATAATGCCCCTCTCCCCACAGGTGTAATTACTACCTCTGAGGGTTTAGAGCTTGATGTAGTCTCCTCATTCAAGTACTTGGGAGTATGGCTAGACGGTACACTGTCCTTCTCTTAGCACATATCAAAGCTACAGGCTAAAGTTAAATCTAGACTTGGTTTCCTCCATCGTAATCGCTCCTCTTTCACCCCAGCTGCCAAACTAACCCTGATACAGATGAACATACTACCCATGCTAGATTACGGAGACGTAATTTATAGGTCGGCAGGTAAGGGTGCTCTCGAGCAGCTAGATGGTCTTTACCATTCGGCCATCAGAATTGCCACCAATGCTCCTTATAGGACACATCACTGCACTCTATACTCCTCTGTAAACTGGTCATCTCTGTATACCCGTCGCAAGAATCACTGGTTGATGCTTATTTATAAAACCCTCTTAGGCCTCACTCCCCCCTATCTGAGATACCTCCTGCAGCCCTCATCCTCCACATACAACACCTGTTCTGCCAGTCACATTCTGTTAAAGGTCCCCAAAGCACACACATCCCTGGGTCGTTCGTTTTTTTCAGTTCGCTGCAGCTGGAACTAGCTACAACAAACACTTAAACTGGACAGTTTTATCTCAATCTCTTCATTCAAAGATTCAATCATGGACACTCATCTGCTTTGCGTGATGTATTGTTGTCTCTACCTTCTTGCCCTTTGTGCTGTTGTCTGTGCCCAATAATGTTTGTACCCTGTTTTGTGCTGCTACCATGTTAAGCTGCTGCCATGTTGTGTTGCTACCATGTTGCTGTCATGTTGTGTTGCAACTGCTGATCCGTTTGTAGAGATTACAGTTGAACATCATACTGCACAGTGAATTGTCTATGAGGCACTATTCATAATTTATAAGGTGAAGGGGAAATGTGTTTTCTATGGCACAATAATAGAGACTGCTCTGTCATCATCCCTAAAATCACCTTCTCTGGTTGTTTATGTTGGATGTCTCTGTGTTCTTGTGGAAATGCTAAGTACCATCAAAGGAAAGAGTTTCACTAAATTAGTTATCTTATCACCATTGGCCTTGCCAGCTTTTACGATGCAATCTATTGTAACTGTCATGTCACAAGTGTCTGAGTCACAAGCCCTCGCCATTGTAACACCCCAGTTGCATCACTCTACCTCTTAATGCTGATGGCTGGTTTGATCCAGGCTAAACTGACATCCTGATGACATTGTGACTGGCTTATGCACACACTACTGTAAGTTGCTTTTTTTTTAGCACCTTTTTTTCTAAGAGTGTACTACAGACTAAAGACCTACATGTTCTCTCTACTCAAACCTGTTTCCCTATCTCCCAGGAGCTTGGAGTGAGGGGAGAAAGGTTCTCTCTACTCAAACCTGTTTCCCTATCTCCTAGGAGCCTGGGATGAGGAAGAAAGGTTCTCTCTACTCTAACCGGTTTCCCTATCTCCCAGGAACCTGGGATGAGGGGAGAAAGTTTAACCTGTTTCCTTATCTCCCAGGAACCTGGGGTGAGGGGAGAAAGGTTAACCTGTTTCCTTATCTCACAGGAGCCTGGGGTGAGGGGAGAAAGGTTAACCTGTTTCCTTATCTCCCAGGAACCTGGGGTGAGGGGAGAAAGGTTAACTTACATATCCAACAGATATTTCATCTCATTACAGAGAGAGGTGAGGTGAGGTGGGACAAAGAGGACATGTAGTGCATTTGCAGTGAAGATCAAGGCAGTATAGGAATGAATGAACCCAGTGTGTTCACAGTTCAAACAGACTGATCCTCTATGAGACTAGGGTGTTTACCTTTCACTCCAGTGATCAGGTTCACTTCCCGCCATACGCTACAATATGATGATGATGATGAATAAAATAATTCATAAATACATCAAATAAATGACCGTTCAAAAAGTTATATACACCACCCCACATAACCTAAGTCCTACTATCCCAGACTCTGGTTAACATATCACACTGACATGTAACTGTTGGTACATGTCACACACCAGATAGTGTATGTGGGTTTCAAGGGCATGTCCATGGCCCTCTTTCAGCTGCATATGCATACATACAACGCACACACACACACAGGTCTTCTGAATGTTCTCACAAACACTGTAATCAGCCAGGTAAAAGTCCACCATTCTTATCAAGTGTTGAGACACTTTGACCCAAATACAGAGTCCTAAAACTTCTATTAGCTACTCACATTATCAAAAATGAAATCTATTGAGAATCATCATTATTCAACACTGAAGTTATATTTGTAGTACACTTGAATGTGGCTGGGGAAACTACAATGTTGTAAGGAATCTATCGTCATTGGCTCTTATTCAGATTATTGGTCTAGTATTTAGTGACTTGGTGATTAGCATAATGGTTATATTTTCTATCCAACGCGTCCATTGTATTCCACGTGTTCCTATTGAGGGCCTCACAGTTACAAAACCACAGTGAAGGCATTGTATTGCCCCAGAGACTTTACACAGACACACAGTCATTCCAATTCAACAGTTTATGGACGAAACCACATTTGCGTTATTTGTCAAATAAGTGTGGATGGTCGTATACACAGGATCTATCAGGACAAAGAAGCTACAAATGTTATTGACCACATACAGTATGAACCAGTCAAGTAGAGTACAAAAGTACAAGTGCACCTCTCCCTAGATCATGCCTGCTTCCCAATCAGCACCCTATTCCCTATGTAGTGGACTACTTTTGACCAGAGGTCAAACTGGAGTTAGTATTGGTTCTAGTTTTGATTGACCAACACAGAGATAGTGTTTTCCATCTGCAGAGGATCCCCAATATCCCATCTGGAAATGCTGAGGGAAGGGGCATGGCTTCCCTTCATACAGACTTATCTCTGAGCTACTCTGGAGAATACAAACCCAAGGTTGCAGGCATTCTCCTGCTCCTCCTCCTCTTCCAAAGCTTAAAAGTTGCACTTTGCGGGTTGACAAAGTCATAGAGGGAGTGAGAAATACATCCCAGACTCCCTTTCCCTTAAAACTCAAAGCAGATTCATTTGTTTGGCATGGTCTCATATAAATACGACAGGTTTGCCAAGATTCCAGAACACACCCAGCCACTGTTTAGTGAAAGTGTACCCAAGTAATTTCCCAGTAATTATCACCTAACCACAAAAAATGGACTGTTGACAAAGTAACAAACTTCCCCGAAAAAAACTCACATCAAAGTGATCCCTCTCTGATTCTACACGCGTTGTAAAATGAGTAAATGCAATAATTGCACTACATAAATGCACAAATGTCCGGAGATATACATGTAGTTAAGAGGTGAGAAGTGAATGTACTAATACTTCACTACAACTGTGCTATTGACACACTTTAATCAGCAGTATCTGTGTCATCCCATTTGTCGTGCAACGGCTGTAAACTGTGTAGCTGTTTTACCAAATGCAGCGATATTGCCCAATAGCAAGTGGAGAAGGGGAAAGAGGCTGGTCTGAGGTCTTTATAAACGTCCGATACATCCGCGCTTCAGTTGCACGTAGTAAATAACCACATCTTTGTTATAGTGAAGAAATAGTACTGAGGCGATTTGCAAACCATTTAAAGAGTGTTTAAGGACTTGTTGTGGGTGATCACCAGTGGACAATCAAGCTTTACAGGTAAGTTATTTTGCGTACAATAGAACGATGAATATGGTTATCATAATTATTATGACGTTGTAATTTCTATACAACTTTACTCTTTGTAAGTCTGCATTTTATTTTTGTTTCTGGTTTGTATAAAATCGTACTTTCATTGACTACAGTGATATCGATATTTTTCACATTTTGTATTCCTTTTATAGTATCTATTTTTGATGTTATAACTTCCACTCAGTCAGATATTTGAAAGTCGAGATGTATTTGTTTTATTTATTGGTAGATCTCAGGATATTACAACGCATTCCACATTAAATGCAGGTCCTAAATATATACAGGTCCTTTTTAAACTGTCCAGATGCTCGTGCCAGTGTAGCTGGTATTGCGTGTAAACATATTACATGCTGCTATGCACGTGCCACGAGCACCGCTAAGCCACACAGGAAGATTGTTTGTTTACGTTTTCAACAATGGAGTGGCTGCGTGACCGGATTCTGTGGACGCCTCTACCTCATAACGAAACAACCGTATACCTTCTGTTTTTGTTTGTGTAATAGTGGGTGCACAAGCTTGCGTTTGTGTTTTTATTAGTATGTGTAGTCAAAATACCCCAGGGGTGGTTGCCTACAGTCAAGCAATTGTGGACGTGACAGCATGGGCAGAAGATGAAGTGTGACAATAAGATGGCATGACAATTATTTTCAGAAGAAAAGTGACAAAATATGATACAAAAGGGAAATATTTGTCTCTTTCATCAGGAAGTAATGTCAGTGTTCTCACTATTTCAAGATACATTTCTGTTTAAGAGATATAACGAGGACAGGGTCTTTCAGGATTGAGAGGATATTTTTTCAATTATGATACATTATTTTTGTTTTCACAAGTATGCTTGGCAGCTATCCCTAATGAATGTAGCTAAGTCCAAAGTAAGATGGCCTACGCAGTGACCGTCTAGTAGTGAAATACCCATCCTTCAGTTTCTGTAGCATCCCCTCTCATTTGAATTGGTTCAACCTTTTACCTTATTAGCGTATGTTTTTGTGGTATCCACAGACCAACTATATCATGTTTTAATGTCACATGCTCAAGTATAGTGAAATGCCTTTGCAGTAATCAATAACAATATAATACTAAACACGGTAGAAACAAAACACAGAAGATATAAAAATAAAAAGAATACAATAAAGTAAATAAGCATACTGTATACAGGGTCAGTTCAACACCATATTTACCATGTGCAGGGATACTGGATCGATAGAGGTAGATATGTATCGAGGTAAGATTACTAGGCAACAGGATATATGATTAACAAAGTAGCAACAGCATATACAGTGGGGCAAAAAAGTATTTAGTCAGCCACCAGTTGTGCAAGTTCTTCCACTTAAAAAGATGAGAGAGGCCTGTAATTTTAATCATAGGTACACTTCAACTATGACAGACAAAATTAGGAAAAAAAATACAGAAAATCACATTGTAGGATTTTTAATGAATTTATTTTCAAATTATGGTGGAAAATAAGTATTTGGTCAATAACAAAAGTTTATCTCACTTTTTTTTTCTCATTTTGTCTGTCATAGTTGAAGTGTACCTATGATGAAAATTACAGGCCTCATCTTTTTAAGTGGGAGAACTTGCACAATTGGTGGCTGACTAAATACTTGTTTGCCCCACTGTATGATGATTGTATGTGAGTGGGTGTAAATGTATGTGCATATTTGTGTGTGTGTGTGAGCAATGATGGAGTGAGTGTTTGTATGTGTGTTGGAGTGTCGGTGTGGGTAAGTGTGTAGGGTCCTGTGAGTGTGCATAAAGACAAAAATAACTGTGTATCATCCCCCTAGTATGAGCCATGCACATACATTTTGATATATTTTACCATCTCAAAATGTATGTCTGTAAGAGTTTAATTTAGCAAGCAGCAGCCTGCCCTGCTGCTAATATTTCCGAATGAGGGGATTTGACAGATTAACTGGGCGACGAAAGATTAGGGAAGTAATCATTGTTTGTGTAGATGTAGCTGGATTGGTTTCTGGATTTAACCCATATGAAGGGGAAGACAGAGTGGCAGTGGCCTTAATTCTATCTATCTAAAAGGGAGACTTTGCTTCCTAATTCTAAATCAGTAGTCCACAAATGGATTTTGTCAACAAAGTAGCAGAGATTTGGTGTTTTGTAACATATAACTTACATTATCTTGTTTTAAGCAGTCGATCTCAACATTTAAGGCCTTCTCAGTCAGAAAGTGTTGAATATTTGTAACGCAGACACTTTATCCCTCTAATATTTCCTGTTTTGGATGATTGCATAAGGCAGTCTCACTTCTGCAGGCCAGATTATTTTAGTGAATTGTCTGTTGTTCGTGTCTACGCACAAATTGTAGAATAACAGAAGAATGGAAGGAAACCTCAGGAAGCTTAGGATCTGATACGTAGTTGACCACCACACAGCTGTATCTGTGGCAATACTGTCATTGTCATATTCCCACACAGTTGGAGAGTAACTAACAAAACACCTCCATCGCTTACCACCACTGACAAGTTATTTATATGAGTGATGAATCCATCTTTGTTAAAGTTAACATATTTTGCCTTCCCCTGAATTTAACAGGAAATGTCACTGAAATATTAGTGTCAGAATACGGTAGTGTCAGAATACGGTATATACATTATTTAGGCCTTTAGCCTACCTTACAGTTTACGCCAGTCTGTAGCAGAACGTTTTGCCTATGTGAATCATGCTCATTAGGAGGGTATACATGTTTATTCTAGTTGTTGTAGATGTGCTTAGGAGGTTGTAAGATCTTTGTGCGCTCAGAGAGAGAGAGAGAGAGAGTAAGGAGTGTGTGTCTGCGTACATTTCATCAGTGAAAACAATGAAGTGAGCAAATGTCAAATTGGCTTTTCACCAAATTACTGGACAACAGACCACGTATTTACACTGCACAATAGAGGTCGACCGACTATGATTTTTCAACGCAGATACCGATAATTGGAGGACCAAAAAAAGCTGATACCGATTAAACGGCCTCTATTACCGATTTAATTATTTGTAATAATGACAATCACAACAATACTGAATTAACACTTATTTTAACTTAATATAATACATCATAAAAATCTATTTAACCTCTAATAATTAATGAAACATGTTCAATTTGGTTTAAATAATGCAAAAACAACGTGTTGGAGAAGAAAAAGTGCAATATGTGCCATGTAAAAAAGCTAACGTTTAAGTTCCTTGCTCAGAAAATATGAAAGCTGGTGGTTCCTTTTAACATGAGTCTTCAATATTCCCAGGTAATAAGTTTTAGATTGTAGTTATTATAGGACTATTTTTGTCTATACCATTTTATATTTCATATACCTTTTGACTATTGGATGTTCTTATAGGCACTTTAGTATTGCTAGTGTAACAGTATAGTTTCCGTCCCTCTCCTCGCTCCTCCCTGGGCTCGAACCAGGAACACATCGACAACAACCACCCTCGAAGCAGAGTTACCCATGCAGAGCAAGGAGAACAACTACTCCAAGTCTCAGAGCGAGTGACGTTTGAAACGCTATTAGCGCGCACCCTGCTAACTAGCTAGCCATTTCACATCGGTTACACCAGCCTAATCTCAGGAGTTGATAGGCTTGAAGTCATAAACAGTGCAATAGCTGCTGGGAAACGCACAAAAGTGCTGTTTGAATGAATGCTTACGAGCCTGCTGCTGCCTACCACCGCTCAGTCAGACTGCTCTATCAAATCATAGACTTAATTATAACATAATAACACACAGAAATACGAGCCTTTGGTCATTAAAATGGTAGAATCCGGAAAATATAATTTCGAAAACAAAACATTTTTTCTTTCAGTGAAATACAGAACCGTTCCATATTTTATCGAATGGGTGGCATCCATAAGTCTAAGTATTGCTGTTAAATTGTACAACCTTCAATGTTATGTCATAATTATGTAAAATTCTGGCAAATTAATTACGGCCTTTCTTAGGAATAAATGGACTTCACACAGTTCGCAATGAGCCAGGTGGCCCAAACTGCTGCAAGAGAAGTGACACAATTTCCCTAATTATAAGAAATTCATGTTAGCAGGCAATATTAACTAAATATGCAGGTTTAAAAATGTATATTTGTGTATTGATTTTAAAGAAAGGCATTGATGTTTATGGTTAGGTACATTGGTGCAACGACAGTGCTTTTTTCGCAAATGCGCTTGTTAAATCACCCGTTTGTGATTCTATGAGAAATGAACAGGCACCGCATCGATTATATGCAACGCAGGACATGCTGGATAAACTAGTAATATCATCAACCATGTGTAGTTAACTAGTGATTATGTTAAGATCGATTGTTTTTTATAAGATAAGTTTAATGCTAGCTAGCAACTTACCTTGGTTTCTTGCTGCCCTCACATAACAGGTAGTCAGCCTGCCATGCAGGTTCCTCCTGGAGTGCAATGTAATGCAGGTGGTTAGAGCGTTTGACTAGTAACCGGAAGATTGCAAAAACAAATCCCCGAGCTGACAAAGTAAAAATCTGTCATTCTGCCCCTGAACAAGGCAGTTAACCCACCGTTCCTAGGCCGTCATTGAAAATAAGAATGTGTTCTTAACTGACTTTCCTAGTTAAATAAAGGTGTGTAAAAAAATAAAAATTGGCAAATATAAAAAAAATTGTCCAAAAATACAGATTACCGATTGCTATGAAAACTTGAAATCGGCCCTAATTAATCGGCTATTCCGATTAATCGGTCGACCTCTACTGCACAACCTAATTGACAAACAAACAAAAACAAAGGCAAAAGCTTTTGACTCAATTAGGCATGAGGGTCTGCTATTCAAATCGAGGGAAAGCATTGTTGGTGGAAAAACATACAACATCATAAAATTAATGTACAGATACAAGTGTGTGTGTGTGGTTAAAATTGGCAAAAACATTTCTTTCCACAGGGCCGTGGGGTGAGACAGGGATGCAGCTTGAGCTCTTCAACATACAGTTGAAGTCGGAAGTTTACATACACTTAGGTTGGAGTCAATTAAACTTGTTTTTCAACCACTCTACAAATTTATTGTTAACAAACAATAGATTTATAAAGTCTGTTATGACACAAGTCATTTTTCCAACAATTGTTTACAGACCTATTATTTCACTTATAATTCACTATATCACAATTTCAGTAGGTCAGAAGTTTACATACACTTGACTGTGCCTTTAAACAGCTTGGCAAATTCCAGAAAATGATGTCATGGCGTTAGAAGCTTCTGAGGGGCTAATTGACATAATTTGAGTCAATTGGAGGTGTACCTGTGGATGTATTTCAAGGCCTACCTTCAAACTCAGTGCCTCTTTGCTTGACATCATGGGAAAATCAAAAGAAATCATCCAAGACCTCAGAAAAAAATTGTAGACCTCCACAAGTCTGGTTCATCCTTGGGAGCATTTTCTGAACGTGGTATCTTCAGATGTTTATCTGTACAAACAATAGTACAAAAGTATAAACACTATGGCACCACGTAGCCGTCATACCGCTCAGGAAGGAGATGTGTTCTGTCTCCTAGAGATGAACGTACTTTGGTGCGAAAAGTGCAAATCAATCCCAGAACAGCAAAAGACCTTGTGAAGATGCTGGAGGAAACAGATACAAAAGTATCTATATCCACAGTAAAACGAGTCCTATATCGACATAACCTGAACGCCCGCTCAGCAAGGAAGAAGCCACTGCTCCAAAACCGCCATAAAAAAGCCAGACATGGGGACAAAGATCATACTTTTTGGAGGAATGTCCTCTGGTCTGATGAAACAAAAATAGAACTGTTTGGCCCTTTAATCCATTGTTATGTTTGGAGGAAAAAGGGGGAGGCTTGCAAGCCGAAGAACACCATCCCAACCGTGAAGCACGGGGGTGGCAGCATCATGTTGTGGGGGTGCTTTGCTGCAGGAGGGACTGGTGCACTTCACAAAATAGATGGCCTCATGAGGTAGGAAAATGATGTGGATATATTGAAGCAACATCTCAAGACATCAGTTAGGACGTTAAAGCTCTGTCGCAAATGGGTCTTCCAAATGGACAATGACCCCAAGCATACTTCCAAAATTGTGGCAAAATGGCTTAAGGACAACAAAGTCAAGGTATTGGAGTGGCCATCACAAAGCCCTGACCTCAATCCTATAGAAAATATATGGGCAGAACTGAAAAAGCATGTGCGAGCAAGGAGGCCAACAAACCTGTCTCAGTTACTCCAGCTCTGTCAAGAGGAATTGGCCAAAATTCCCCCAACTTATTGTTGGAAGCTTGTGGATGGCTACCCGAAATGTTTGACCCAAGTTAAACAATTTAAAGACAATGCTTCCAAATACTAATTGAGTGTATGTAAACTTCTGACCCACTGGGAGTGTGATGATAGAAATAAAAGCTGAAATAAATCACTCTATTCTGACATTTCACATTCTTAAAATAAAGTGGTGATCCTAACTGACCTAAAACAGGGAATTTTTACTAGGATTAAATGTCAGGAATTGTGAAACGGAGTTTAAAATGTATTTGGCTAAGGTGTATGTAAACTTCCGACTTCAAATGTATATTAACAAATTGGCAGGGGCACTAGAACAGTCTGCAGCACCCGGCCTCACCCTACTAGAATCTGAAGTCAAATGCCTACTGTTTTCTGATGATCTGGCGCTTCTGTCTCCAACCAAGGAGGGCCTACAGCAGCATCTAGAGCTGCACAGATTCTGTCAGACCTGGGTCCTGACAGTAAATCTCAGTAAGACAAAAATAATGGCGTTCCAATAAAGGTCCAGTTGCTAGGACCACAAATACAAATTCCATCTAGACATCGTTGCCCTAGAGCCCTCAAAAACTATACATACCTCGGCCTAAACATCAGCACAACAGGTAACTTCCTCAAAGTTGTAAACAATCTGAGAGCCTTCTACGCCATCAAAATGAACATGAAATTTGACATACTGTCACGCTCCTCTTCCTGTAAATGACTGGACCAAAGCGTAGCGTGGTACATGTTCATGATATTTTATTAAATCAAAACAAAATAACAAAGAGGAAAACGAACAGTTCTGTAAGGAAACTAAACTATACAGAAAACAATTACCCACAAAAACCCTGTGGGAAAAGCTACCTAAGTATGGTTCACCATCAGAGACAACAATAGACAGCTGTCCCTGATTGAGAACCGTACCCGGCCAAAACAAAGAAATACAAAAACATAGAAAAATGAACATAGAATGCCCACCCAAATCACACCCTGACCAAACCAAAATAGAGACATAAAAAGCTCTAAGGTCAGGGCGTGACATATACCATTTATCAAATCAAATTTATATAGCCCTTCTTACATCAGCTGATATATCAAAGTGCTGTACAGAAACCCAGCCTAAAACCCCAAACAGCAAGCAATGCAGGTGTAGAAGCACCGTGGCTAGGAAAAACTCCCTAGAAAGGCCAAAACCTAGGATGTGGCTAAATGCTTGAATCAGTTATAGAACCCATTGACATTTATGGTGAGGTCTGGGGTCTGCTCACCAACCAATAACTCACAAAATGGGGACACCAAATTTAGACTCTGCATGCAGACTTCTGAAAAAATATCCTTCTTGTACAACGTGAAACACAAAATAATGCATGCAGAGCTGAATTGGGCAGATACCCGCGAATAATCAAAATCCAGAAAAGAGTGGTTCAGTTCTACAACCATCTAAAAGGAAGCGATTCCCAGCCATTATCCACAGAGAGAAGAACCGGGATAAGAGTCTAAGCAAGCTGGTCCTGGAGCTCTGTTCACAAACAAACCACACAGAGCCCCAAGACAGCAACACCATTAGACCCAACCAAATCACGAGATAACAAAAAGATAATTACTTGACACATTGCTTAGTTTTTTTGGTTAATTCCTTCCAAACTATGCTATTTGGCCCTTCCAAACTAATGCTATTTGGCCCTAAACAGGCTATGTGCACACTGCCCACACAATGAGGTAGAAATTGAGCTGCACTTCCTAACCTCCTGCCAAATGTATGACCATATTAGAGACACATATTTCCCTCAGATTACACAGACCCACGAGGAATTCGAAAACAAATCAAATGTTGATAAACTCCCGTATCTACTGGGTGAAATACCACAGTGTGCATCACAGCAGAAATATTTGTCACCTGTTTCCACAAGAAAAGGGCAACCAGTGAAGAACACTGTAAATACAACCCATATTTATTTTACCTTTTGTACTTTAACTATTTGAACATCGTTACAACACTGTATATATACATACATACACACACACAGTGGGGAGAACAAGTATTTGATACAATGCCGATTTTGCAGGTTTTCCTACTTACAAAGCATTTAGAGGTCTGTAATGGTTATCATAGGTACACTTCAACTGTGAGAGACTGAATCTAAAAAATCCAGAAAATCACAATGTATGATTTTTAAGTAATTCATTTGCATTTTATTGCATGACATAAGTATTTGATACATCAGAAAAGCAGAACTTAATATTTGGTACAGAAACCTTTGTTTGCAATTACAGAGATCATACGTTTCCTGTAGTTCTTGACCAGGTTTGCACACACTGCAGCAGGGGATTTTGGCCCACTCCTCAAAACAGACCTTCTCCAGATCCTTCAGGTTTTGGGGCTGTCGTTGGGCAACACGGACTTTCAGCTCCCTCCAAAGATTTTCTATTGGGTTCAAGTCTGGAGACTGGCTAGGCCACTCCAGGACCTTGAGATGCTTCTTACGGAGCCACTCCTTAGTTGCCCTGGCTGTGTGATTCGGGTCGTTGTCTCACTGGAAGACCCAGCCACCACCCATCTTCAATGCTCTTACTGAGGGAAGGAGGTTGTTGGCCAAGATCTTGCGATACATGGCCCCATCCATCCTCCCCTCAATACGGTGCAGTCGTCCTGTCCCCTTTGCAGAAAAGCATCCCCAAAGAATGATGGTTCCACCTCCATGCTTCACGGTTGGGATGGTGTTCTTGGGGTTGTACTCATCCTTCTTCTTCCTCCAAACACGGCGAGTGGAGTTTAGACCAAAAAGCTCTATTTGTTTCTCATCAGACCACATGACCTTCTCCCATTCCTCCTCTGGATCATCCAGATGGTCATTGGAAAACTTCAGATGGGCCTGGACATGCGCTGGCTTGAGCAGGTGGACCTTGTGTGCGACTGCAGGATTTTAATCCATGACGGCGTAGTGTGTTACTAATGGTTTTCTTTTAGACTGTGGTCCCAGCTCTCTTCAGGTCATTGACCAGATCCTGCCGTGTAGTTCTGGGCTGATCCCTCACCTTCCTCATGATCATTTATGCCCCACGAGGTGAGATCTTGCATGGAGCCCCAGACCGAGGGTGATTGACCGTCATCTTGAACTTCTTCCATTTTCTAATAATTGCGCCAACAGTTGTTGCCTTCTAACCAAGCTACTTGCCTATTGTCCTGTAGCCCATCCCAGCCTTGTGCAGGTCTACAATTTTTATCCCTGATGTCCTTACACAGCTCTCTGGTCTTGGCCATTGTGGAGAGGTTGGAGTCTATTTGATTGAGTGTGTGGACAGGTGTCTTTTATACAGGTAACGAGTTCAAACAGGTGCAGTTAATACAGGTAATGAGTGGAGAACAAGAGGGATTCTTAAAGAAAAACGAACAGGTCTGTGAGAGCCGGAATTCTTACTGGTTGGTAGGTGATCAAATACTTATGTCATGCAATAAAATGCAAATTAATTACTTAAAAATCATACAATGTGATTTTCTGGATTTTTGTTTTAGATTCCGTCTCTCACAGTTGAAGTGTACCTATGATAACAATTACAGACCTCTACATGCTTTGTAAGTAGGAAAACCTGCAAAATAGGCAGTGTATCAAATACTTGTTCTCCCCACTGTATATATATATATATATATATATATATATATATATATATATATATATATATATATATATATATATATATATATATATATATATATATATATATATATATATATATATATATATATATACAGTGCCTTGCGAAAGTATTCGGCCCCCTTGAACTTTGGGGTACTTGGGGTATGTCTCTATCAGTTTTGCACATCGAGAGACTGAAATGTTTTCCCATTCCTCCTTGCAAAACAGCTCGAGCTCAGTGAGGTTGGATGGAGAGCATATGTGAACTGCAGTTTTCAGTTCTTTCCACAGATTCTCGATTGGATTCAGGTCTGGACTTTGACTTGGCCATTCTAACACCTGGATATGTTTATTTTTGAACCATTCCATTGTAGATTTTGCTTTATGTTTTGGATCATTGTCTTGTTGGAAGACAAATCTCCGTCCCAGTCTCAGGTCTTTTGCAGACTCCATCACGTTTTCTTCCAGAATGGTCCTGTATTTGGCTCCATCCATCTTCCCATCAATTTTAACCATCTTCCCTGTCCCTGCTGAAGAAAAGCAGGCCCAAACCATGATGCTGCCACCACCATGTTTGACAGTGGGGATGGTGTGTTCAGCTGTGTTGCTTTTACGCCAAACATAACGTTTTGCATTGTTGCAAAAAGTTCAATTTTGGTTTCATCTGACCAGAGCACATTCTTCCACATGTTTGGTGTGTCTCCCAGGTGGCTTGTGGCAAACTTTAAACGACACTTTTTATGGATATCTTTAAGAAATGGCTTTCTTCTTGCCACTCTTCCATAAAGGCCAGATTTGTGCAATATACAACTGATTGTTGTCCTATGGACAGAGTCTCCCACCTCAGCTGTAGATCTCTGCAGTTCATCCAGAGTGATCATGGGCCTCTTGGCTGCATCTCTGATCAGTCTTCTCCTTGTATGAGCTGAAAGTTTAGAGGGACGGCCAGATCTTGGTAGATTTGCAGTGGTCTGATACTCCTTCCATTTCAATATTATCGCTTGCACAGTGCTCCTTGGGATGTTTAAAGCTTGGGAAATATTTTTGTATCCAAATCCGGCTTTAAACTTCTTCACAACAGTATCTCGGACCTGCCTGGTGTGTTCCTTGTTCTTCATGATGCTCTCTGCGCTTTTAACGGACCTCAGAGACTATCACAGTGCAGGTGCATTCATACGGAGACTTGATTACACACAGGTGGATTGTATTTATCATCATTAGTCATTTAGGTCAACATTGGATCATTCAGAGATCCTCACTGAACTTCTGGAGAGAGTTTGCTGCACTGAAAGTAAAGGGGCTGAATAATATTGCACGCCCAATTTTTCAGTTTTTGATTTGTTAAAAAAGTTTAAAATATCCAATAAATGTCGTTCCACTTCATGATTGTGTCCCACTTGTTGTTGATTCTTCACAAAAAAATACCGTTTTATATCTTTATGTTTGAAGCCTGAAATGTGGCAAAAGGTCGCAAAGTTCAAGGGGGCCGAATACTTTCGCAAGGCACTGTATATATATATATGGGACAAAACCCATATATATATATACAGTGGGGAGAACAAGTATTTGATACACTGCCTATTTTGCAGGTTTTCCTACTTACAAAGCATGTAGAGGTCTGTAATTGTTATCATAGGTACACTTCAACTGTGAGAGACGGAATCTAAAACAAAAATCCATATATATATATATATATAGCCATAATACGACATTTGAAATGTCTCTATATTTCTTTGGAACTTTTGTGAGTGTAATGTTTACTGTTCGTTTTAGATTGTTTATTTCACTTTTGTTTATTACCTGTTTCAATTACTTTGGCAATGCACATGTATGTTTCCCATGCCACTAAAGCCATTTTAATTGGATCGGGAGAGAGTTCTGTACTCGTGAGGTGCCCCATGTGGATCTCAATGAGACCTTACTGATGTCCTGAGAGGTGTTTGATACCGCCAGGTAAAATATTAGTTATGGGGCGTCAGAAGGGAATCTTATCTTGTAAATATAGGTTTGCTTGGTGGCCTCAAACTACTGGCTCAGCACCTAGCCTATTTACAGGTCTGGAAACTGGTTTGGGTTTAATGTTACTTTCCTATGCTACGTAGGATTAACCTTGTTGCTGTAAATAAATATTTTCTGTTATCTGAATTTCCAGATGATTTATGGTTACGTAACTTCTCTCACATGCTTTCAGTTGAATTGAATGTTGGAATGTCAGTGGGAGCTGGCGGACAGTTTCTCCAACAAAGGATTTGCAGTAGAAGGCGTCCATGTTTTTCCTAAAAACCACAGAAATATTTCCCTTTTTTTTAAATTTTTATTATTATTATTATTATTATTATTTTTATACTACTCTTCATCTCTACGCTATTGTGAGGCCTGGCTGAAGGGCATCCCAAATGACTACCTATGTAGTACACTACTTTTGACCAACACTACATAGGGAATAGGGTGTTATTTGGGACAAAACCCTAGAGTCAGGAGGCTGTTTTGTTGAAAAGCTGGCCAGATGCCCAAAAATGAATCACTTCCTGTAGCCCTTTCATGCAGTCAATGGCCAAAAGTGCCCCTTTTGGCCTCATGAGTGGAATGTTGTTAATATTTTTCATAATTAATTATTGCGTTTAAAAAAATGGACACATACAGTATATCACAGTTTTGTTATATTTCAGTCTTCTCTGATGTATATAAAGTGTAATATTGGGACGCAGACTCAAAATGTAATACATTTCAACATTATATCTGACATGGTACAGGTGTCTCCTTTTTTTGCCCATGACCATGTGGGTGTGAGGTGCACACTTTTGTTTCAAAGTAAATTTGTTTAAGACTAACAATAATGTTTAACCCACTGATTTAGCATCACTGCAGTAAAAGGTTAAAGATTACCCAGAAGCGACGCATCTGAAACCTGTAAAGACGCATCTCAAACCTGTAGGTAGATCAGATGCAAAATATATTGTTATAGCTGAGAGCAGGAGAGACAGAGGGGGAGAGAGACACAGCAAGAAAGAAAGAGAGGCAGGAAGAGGGAGAGATTTACTGAGAGGGTATGAGAAAGGATTAGTCACAGAGAATGTGTGTGTGATGGGAGCTATGGAAGCTGTGCCTTGTCAGTAGCTTCCTGTGAGCCGGCCAAGCCCAGTTAGCCCACCACACCACAGAGGAAGAGCCTGACTCCTGGCCTATACAAGCCTGTCCTGCCTCGGCCTGCCTGCCTGTCCTGCCTCGGCCTGCCGGACACAAAGCCAACGCCTGTTTACCATCTGATTTGATTAGCATGCACAGCAGCACTCCCACTCTCCTACCAAAATGGCATCACGATCCACAACAGCATGATCTGCAGACAGCAGCTTGATTTCGTTTCTCCCTCGCCTCTGTCGAAATAGCAAGCAGCCGGAGCAACTCTCATAAGAGTTCATTTGAGTTCATTTTGGTTTAGAATGCATTGGAAACTGTAGCTGTAGCTATAGGGCCTTTTGTACTGCTATACAGTGAAATGTAGGTATAGGGCCTGGTGCACTGCTATACAGTGAAATGTAGCTATAGGAAATGTAGTGCAGTGAAAAGCGACTTTGGCTTTGTAATGCCTTTTTAGTAATAAAGTTGTTATTAACTTGTATTGGTTGCTACAGGCTGTATCACAACCGGCTGGGATTGGGTGTCCCAGCGTCGTCCGGTTTTGGCCGGTGTAGGCCGTCATTGTAAATAAGATTTTTTTCTAATTGTACAGTCTGATGTTGTCATGGAAATGAAAAGGCCTTTTCTCACTTTTGGTTGGTTGGGGTGTAGTATCAGATGTAGTATCTTAATTTAAACACACTTTTTTTAGCTGAGAATTTTCTCAGCAAACATGTTATGTATTCAAGGTTTAAAGAGCTTCTAAAGTTTGTAGGTTCCACTTAAAAATGTCAGACTTGATTTGCGTAACAAAAAAAAATTATCAACCCCTACAAAAAATGTCTCTTCATTATAATCCACATAATAATTCACATTTCCTGTTGCTGCTGGACTATTTTCCTGCTGTATCAAACTGGCTCAAATTAAGATCCTACATCTGTACATATATGATCCACATTGGAACCTGTTTAACGAGATTGTATCAGTGTTTTTCTCAGTGGTAAGTTATTATCCTAATAACATGATACGAAAACACATCTACAGTATCAGAAAGGCACGTGTGTAATATGAAACTTCCTTTCATTGAAAGGTTCCCAACATGAAGGAACGCTCCACCACTGGCTGAACCAGTCCTCATGGGTCTAAATGACACTCTTTCTCCCTCTCCTCTTTCTCTCTCCCACCATCCCTCTCTCCCTCCAGGTTTCCTCAATTGAAAGACATGGATGATATCCAGGTTGCGTCAAAAGCACCCCTGCTTGTTGACAGGGAATTGCCAGTAAGTAGACACGTGATTTGCTTTGCATGTATAGCCTGCAGGTTTACTTTTCTGTGAAAAATGTACATTTTAGTCATTAGCAGATGCTGTTATCCAGAACGACTTACAGTTCGTGCATTCATTTTAAGATAGTTATGTGAGACAAGAACGCGTCATATCAAGTATATATTTCCTCAACAAAGTATTTATCAGCAAAGTCAGAGCTAGTAGGAAAAGACAAGTGCAAATATTAACTTTGTATACCATGTCAACAACAACCCACTGCCCCCTGGCCTTTTCCCCCACTGAACTGGAATCCCAAAGCCCCTCCCTACCTGACACAGGCTGTGGTTGAAGCTAAAACCACAGCACAGTACACTACAGTCCAGGATACTACATACAGCCAGTCACAGAGCAGCTGCAGCTGCAGAAGGGGACATCTGCACTCATCTTAGAGGCTCTACCTGTCACTCTATCTATACCATGCCCAGTAGTACCATGTAGCTCACACTTTGTTGTTATATGACAGCTGAACAGCATAGATGAATTATGTCTGTTTAGCATGTCAGGAATTGTCCGAAATATGTACACAGTACAATGAAACTGGTCCTTATGGATACAGAAATTCATTTTTCACTTTCTTTATATTTAAACATATTTCACCCCAAAGGACAATTATTGTCTCTGTTATCATATCTTAATTGCTTAATTTTAAGGAATACTTTGGGATTTTTGCAGTATAAAGGAAGTTAGAAGTAGTTTTGCCAGTCAATGCTGACTAGCACAATGACTGGCAGTCTATGGTATCTACTAGCATGCTAGCAGTTACCATAGACTTCCAGTCATTGTGCTAACCCTAGTTAGCAATTGCGCTAACACTAGTTAGCAACTTCCTTCAAACTGCACACAGAGACATAAAAATGGTATCCACAAGTTGATCTGACTCGGGAAGTAGATAAAGGGCTTCATTCACCAAATCCTGAAGTATCTCTTTAACTTTATATAACTGTTCTGTTTCTGTCATTTCTAGGGGTTGAGAGAGGCTGTAGCACAACTCGTGATAAAGGTATGTCCCTATGGTCCACACATATCCATAAAAATCCACACGTGATCCACTTGTTTCAGTGTAGCGCCTACTCTCAGTTGAATTTCCACGTGGATTAGGTTAGGATATTTCAATATTATTTAGCCCCATCTAGTGGGCAATGATTTATATTTCATCTTGCAGCACTTGCCATTTGTGGTGGAAGATTTGTCCACATGTTGGGCTCTTTGATACTAAGAGATGACCACACCCTTTGTGTAATCTGAAGTGGAAAAAGTATGGCCTGCTGTAGTATTCGTTTGTGTGACTATCTGTTGACTTGACATACTGTTGGAGTCGGAAGTTTACATACACTTAAGTTGGTGTCACACAATTCGTTTTTCAACCACTCCACAAATGTCTTGTTAACAAACTATAGTTTTGGCAAGTCGGTTAGGACATCTACTTTGTGCATGATGCAAGTAATTTTTCCAACAATTGTTTACAGACAGATTATTTCACTTGTATCACAATTCCAGTGGGTCAGAAGTTTACATACACTAAGTTGACTGTGCCTTGAAACAGCTTGGAACATTCCCGAAAATGTTGTGGCCTTAGAAGCTTCTGATAGGCTAATTGACATCATTTGAGTCAATTGGAGGTGTACCTGTGGATGTATTTCAAGGCCTACCTTCAAACTCAGTGCCTCTTTGCTTGACATCATGGGAACATCAAAAGAAATCAGCCAAGACCTCAGAAAAAAAATTGTAGACCTCCACAAGTCTGGTTTATCCTGGGGAGCAATTTCCAAACGCCTGAAAGTAGCATGTTCATCTGTACAAACAATAGTACGCAAGTATAAACACCATGGGACCACACAGCCGTCATACCGCTCAGGAAGGAGACGTGTTCTGTCTCCCAGAGATGAACGTACTTTGGTGTGAAAAGTGCAAATCAATCCCAGAACAACAGCAAAGGACCTTGTGAAGATGCTGGAGGAAACAGATACAAAAGTATCTTTATCCACAGTAAAACGAGTCCTATATCGACATAACCTGAAAGGCCGCTCAGCAAGGAAGAAGCCACTGCTCCAAAACCGCCATAAAAAAGCCAGACTATGGTTTGCAACTGCACATGGGGACAAAGATCGTACTTTTTGGAGAAATGTCCTCTGGTCTGATGATACAAAAATAGAACTGTTTGGCCATAATGACCATCGTTATGTTTGGAGGAAAAAGGGGGAGGCTTGCAAGCCGAAGAACACCATCCCAACCTTGAAGCACGGGGGTGGCAGCATCATGTTGTGGGGGTGCTTTGCTGCAGGAGGGACTGGTGCACTTCACAAAGTAGATGGCGTCATGAGGTAGGAAAATGATGTGGATATATTGAAGCAACATCTCAAGACATCAGTCAGGAAGTTAACGCTTGGTCGCAAATGGGTCTTCCAAATGGACAATGACCCCAAGCATACTTCCAAAATTGTGGCAAAATGGCTTAAGGACAACAAAGTAAAGGTCTTGGGGTGGCCATCACAAAGACCTGACCTCAAACCTATAGAATATGTATGGGCAGAACTGAAAAAGCATGTGCGAGCAAGGAGGCCCACAAACCTGACTCCATTACACCAGCTCTTTCAGGAGGAATGGGCCAAAATTCCCCCAACTTATTGTTGGAAGCTTGTGGATGGCTAGCCGAAATGTTTGACCCAAGTTAAACAATTTAAAGTCAATGCTACCAAATACTAATTGAGTGTATGTAAACTTCTGACCCACTGGGAATGTGACGAAAAAAATAAAAGCTGAAATTAATCATTATCTCTACTATTATTCTGACATTTCACATTCTTAAAATAAATTGGTGATCCTAACTGACCTAAGACAGGGAATTGTTACTAGAATTAGGAATTGTGAAAAACTCTGTTTTTATGTATTTGGCTAAGGTGTATGTGAACTTCCAACTTCAACTGTACAGCATAATGTACCAGCTACGTACATTCAGGACCTTGGATAGCACCACATAGAAACAACTACCTAACAATCATGCTTAACTTGTTGAAGTGCCTTTAAAAATGTTTGACTCTCAACCTGGGAGTCAAACAGCTTTTCCTTCTAGAGTGTTATCTATGAGGCCAGTAGAGGTATGCCCCCTGCAGCCAACCATCTCGTGCTAATCGACCCTCACGACGGCTAGGATTAGTCAACTCAGGTTTCCAGGGCAACGTTGAAAATCACTTTGTGTCTTGGAGCCCTAGTGACGTAGGTAGAGGAGGGACACTTCATCCATCTGTCCCATTCTGAGGCTGCCTTCAGACACACTAGGTCCACACGTATCCCTCCTCCTTCCTCCGCTCCCTCGGCCTCGTCTGGGATTAGCTCAGCATGTGTCTGCATCAAACGGCCGCTAATTTAGCCCTGGCTACCTAGGTGGCACTGCCGTCAGTTGTTTACCTCCAGTCATGTGAACAGGTTATGTGAATGTTCAGTTATGTAATTGACTCTTATTACATTACAAATGACATCCTATTCCTGATGTGGTGTATTACTTTGGACCAGGGCCCTAGAAATCTGGTCAAAAGCTGTGCAATAGGGGTGCCATTAGGGTCTTGACTTTGCCCCTGACCTTCTATGCTACACCCAACCTCCCTCCTAAGGGTCTCAAACTGGAGTTGTTTTGGTTAGTGTATGGTGTATATGTCAAAGTAATTTATCCAGAGTGACTTTCAGGAGCAATTAGGGTTAAGTGCCTTGCTTGATGGCACAGATCTTTCACCTAGTTGGCTCAGGGATTCAAACCAGAGACCTTTCGGTTACTGGCCCAAACCATTCTTAACCACTAGGCTACCGGCCACCTATGAAGTTGAACCTTCACACAATGCCTAAAACAAAATTCCCCCTAGGGGCCAATAGTCTCTTATCTTATCGAGTAGTAGTATAAAGATGGTTCTCCCTCATTGATAATGGTGGATTGTTATCCCAGATTATTGTGAAATAGACCAATAAGACAAGATATGTATCTCATAACGAGTTTGTCATTTGTCATTTTCAATCTATTGAAACATTACCACAGATAGACTTAACATATTATGAGTTTATACACTATAAAGGCGTCAGACATGCTTATGAAAAGTAATAATTCATTATATTGCTAGTGTTGCCAGTGCTATTTTGTCACTTTCTTGACTGCCTGATGTGTTGACAAATTAGGATATTTTGACAAAAGGGGTTAAAGGTTAATCATTGCTCTTGTATATTCCCATTGATCTGATGGCTTGCTTACTCTTCACTTTGCACTACTCTTCACTAAATATCCCATGCTGCCCCACTGTCTGACATTGTGCTGATCCAATTTAAGGATCTCTTCAGCTAGAATTAGCTTGTTTTGACCACCGTGCAAAGCACCATGGGAGGCCAGGTCTTATGCAGAGTAGTAAGTACCAGGGGTATAAAACACAACCCTCAGGCAAGTCCCCTCATAAGCACCTTTACAGAAGCTTACCACCAATTCGATCTATAGCTCAGAACACTACATCTGTTCACAGTTCACTACTCCCTACGGGTGACCAAAAAGGCACTAGGAAACATGGTTCTTGAGGGGGATTCGGACATGGAGTGTGTTATGGCTGAGATTGAAACCTCTGTGAGTACTAGTGGGTCTCTCTGTCTATAGTTGATAGTGTGCTTTGATGGATAGTCTTGGGCTTGTTTACCTTCTGTAGCTTTTCGTCTGTTTATACCTTTGTGGGATTGAAATGAAGAGAACATCTCAGACTGTAAAGAAATATTGTGGATTAATGGTCCCTTTGAAGTAATATGCGTCAGTCAGAAATCATGATGTGGGATTGAATATTGTTGATTATTTGAAGCATTACTGCCAGACGCTCTGGCTGACGACTCCTCAAGAAACGGAACATACTGAAAGAACTAGATGCAGAAAGGCTAACTTCTTTTGCATGAGCCAATGGTCTGCTTTACAGAAGGTTGGATACCTGTGTTTCGTTGTGAATGGCTCTTACGGATGAAGCATTTACATTTTGGTCATTTAGCATTTTCTCTTATTCAGAAGGACTCAAAGTCAGTGGATGTATTCTGATTACAATGTGTTGAGTATTGGAGAAAAAACACATGCAGATCAAAGTAAAAAATGAAATAAAGTTCTCTCCACTGCCATCTTCAGGGCTCACCACATGAGCTATAGGCTGTATTGGTGCGTTTGAACAGTGTTCTGGAATACCATTCTCTGCTAAGCATGGATACCTTGGTGCAGTTCAACTCTGTTTCGCTTAGGGTTTACCTTGTCCAGGTCGGGTAGAGTTCTTCAATAATGTTTATTTTTTGCTATGGATAACATTTTCTCAGAAAGTTGACTGAGTTCTATGGTACCCCTATTTGCTAACCATGGTTTATTCCATCTTTAGGAGCACAATGTAGAGACTCCCCATGGAAGGATCCACTGCACCATGAAGGGGGTGCCCAAAGGAGACCGCCCCGTCATCCTCACCTTCCATGACATTGGACTGAACCGTAAGCCCCATACACTTAATTCATCCCATAATATTTAATTAATTTAATGTCACCCCCTAATGTGAGTCTAAAGCTCCCATGCACTTTGGTTTTACTGCCTTCAGAGTGAATGAGGATGTCTGTTGATTGTAACGGCTGGTTAACGACAGTTAATTTACTTAGCTTGAGTCAATTGTTGTAGAAGAGAATTGGTTCTCTTTATTGGCTAAATAATGTCAAATGGAATAGATTTATCTATTTATTAGCATTATCTAACGTTGAGAAGAAACACTCAATGGTCACCATGTCACCGTGTTCGACATCTGACATCTACAAATCATGCGAGACCTCATCACTAACATCTTGTCCCTGCCCTCCATGTTGTTTCAGACAAGACGTGCTTTGACTCCATGTTCCAGCATGAGGACATGCAGGAGATCATGCAGCACTTTGCTGTGTGCCATGTCGATGCCCCTGGACAGCACGAGGGGGCCAGCACCTTCTCTACCGGGTGAGTCCAGTTGCCTAGCATCATCCCACAGATTATTTTGTTGATTGGATAGTACTGAGGGGAATATAGAGGAGAGAATGGACCGGAATCGAACCCACCGTTAAACCACCTAAAGTCCACGCCACACCTCGCCTTAGCACCAAATGTAGGTCAGCCTGCCTGTCTGTTTGCCAGCGTGTCCGTCTGTCTGTCACCCTTTGACCTCTGATCTAGAGAATCTAGATCAGGGAAGGGCAACTGGCGGCCCGGTGCTTCCTTTTGAATATCCCCAGGTCAATTATTATTATTATATTTATTTTTTTACTCAATTTACTGTTGTGAGTTAGAATAGTAGAGTACACAAGGTGCAATTTCGAAATTTGGTTGTACGTTTTTAAGATTACTAAGTTAGTTTTGCGGCCAGCTATCTAAACTTGTTAATATGGTCGAATTTACAGCCGTGGGGCCCCATTCAATTTTCTGATACAGTCTCAGTCAGATATATTAACTGCAAACATTTCTCTCATTTTTAGAATTGCATGAAATCAGTTGCAAAATCTTCTCTCCGCCCCATGCTAAAATTGCAGCAAACTTGTTTTAAAACAGCAACATTCTCTCTACACACCATGGAAAAATGTGAATTGCACAACATTAACTCTAAAATGTAAAAAAAAAAAATATGCAGACCTGCGAGCAACTGCACCCACCGATGAGTTCTGATTATTTGTGGCCCCCATCAAAGTTCTAGATTCTAGATTACTTTTGTGACACATTTACACTCTCTTGATAAATTTACCTGAATGCTTTGACACTTCACTTGAATAGGAGAGATATTCAAAGTGAAAAACAGATAGCAGAATCCAGTGTAAGGCCATGGATGGAATAAAGAGATGGAGGGCTGTGATAAGATGCATTGTAAAGTGTTGATAATTGAAGTACTATAACCCTGACGGTTGTTGTTTTCTCTCCAGGTACGAGTACCCCTCCATGGATCTGCTGTCTGAGTCTCTCCCCCTGGTCCTCAAGCATTTTGGGTAAGTCCAAAGAAGGACTTTATACGATTTTGAAATTGATCAGATCATTTCATTATGCAATGTATTTCTCCTCTGTAACGCTCGTCGAAATGGGTAGACCAAGGCGCAGAGTGATTTGGGTTCATCATAATTTATTTAAATGTGAACCAGCAACAAAAACAATAAAGAGAAACAAACATACATACAGCCTTGTAGGGCTCAAAAGCAACAATACAAAAACAAGATCCCACAAACAACAGGTGGGAAAAGGCTGCCTAAATATGATCCCCAATCAGAGACAACGATAGACAGCTGCCTCTAATTGGGAACCATACCAGGCCAACATAGAAATACAAAAACTAAACTACACATAGAAATAATAAACTAAAACACCCCCCCAGTCACGCCCTGACCTACTCCACCATAGAAAATAAAGGCTTTCTATGGTCAGTACGTGACATCCTCATACAGTTGAACCCAGTCCATAGGATTTACACTGCTGACCATTCAGGATTCATATTCATAAAGCGTCTCAGATTAGAACTGCTGTTTTGCCCTGTAGATCATGATGAATAAGACTGATCCTAGATCTGCACTCCTACTCTGGGATTCTTTGCTGAATACAGACCATGGTGTATTAGACCTGCATCCATTTTGGATCAAAAAAGAGATTCTGATTATATTCTCTCTGTTTGTTTGTTAACCACAGTCTGAAGAGCGTCATTGGAATGGCCGTCGGAGCTGGAGCCTACATCCTTGCAAGATTCGCTGTGAGTTTGATGTCCTCCTCACTCCTTCCTCATTTCCCCTTTCAGTTATGCTTAAGTTTGCTTCATTGTGAAAAGTTTTAATCAAACCGGGATTAGAACTGAAACCAAATGTTTCCAGTGATGCTGTGCTGTTTTTGGCAGTTCACTCCTGCTTATTGCTTTAGCCTGCTGCTGAGAGTCTGTGGAATGTTCTAGACTGGCTCCGCACCAAAACACCCGACTCTGTGGGGACAGTCTCACTGTGCTGATACCCAGCAATGGAACACAAAGGATGTTTTAACTCCTAACTGACCCACATCTGACCTCTCTCTGTTATGAAACGTTGAGGTTTCAATGAGTATAGTGAATAAAATCGACCCCTTTGAAGTTTCAACGAGGTACTTTAAAAAATATTTTCACCATTAAGAAGTCAGTGACTGAATGTTTGTTTCTGTTTTTAGCTGGACTACCCCACGTTGGTGGAAGGCCTGGTTCTGATTAATATCAACCCCTGTGCTGAGGGGTGGATGGACTGGGCTACAAACAAGGTACTATACATCTCCTGAAGTCCACACAACCACAGATCCACAACAATCAATCCACTTTGATTTATAAAGCCCTTTTTACATTGTCAACAGTTGTCACAAAATCACAAAAGTCCCACCCGCCCAATCAGCTAGGGACATTCTCTACCCATTTCAACAAAGCATCACATAACTATGTATGTGTATACAGCATATGATTGATCGTTGCTGTGATATAAATCTGCTTTTGAATCTCTTTTCAGGTCACTCCTTTGCCTGACATGCTCATCGGCCATCTCTTCGGAAAGGTAAGCAGTGAGCCCCCAGATAGAGACGATGATTGAAACTGCAAATCACGTCAACATAATCCCACTGAATCTATTCTAATTGTCGGCTACATAGATATAAACTGGCTTAGAATGTTCAGTACTGTGTCACTAGATCAGAGTCTGAGGAGGTGTTTATTATTGTCTTTGTAGGAGGAAATCTCCAACAACCATGACCTTATCGCCACCTACCGCCATCACATCATGAATGACATGAACCAGTACAACCTTCAACACTTTGTTAAAGCTTACAACAGGTAAATAAATGACAAAACATTTATTTTTACTGCTCTAATTATTTTGTAAACCAGTTTATAATAACAATAAAGCAATTGCCAATAGACCACGGCTAAGGGCTGTGTCCAGGCACTCGGCGTTGCGTTGTGCATATGAACAGGCCTTAGCCGTGGTATATTGGCCATATACCACACCTTCTCAAGCCTTATTACTTAAGAATACCATGAGCATACGTTGACTACTCATCACCATAATAGAAATGCAAAAGGTACCAATTACAAAGATTTTACTGAGTTACAGTTCATATAAGGAAGTCAGTCAATTGAAATAAATGTTTTAGGCCCTAATCAATGGATTTCACATGACTGGAATACAGATATGTTGGTCACAGATAACTTAAAGAAAAAGTAGGGGTGTGGATCAGAAAAAACAGTCAGTATCTGGTGTGACCACCATTTGCCTCATGCAGCGCGACACATCTCCTTCACATCTCCTAGAGTTTGTTGATTGGGCTGTTGATTGTGGAATGATGTCCCACTTCTCTTAAATGGCTGTGGGATGTTGCTGGATGTTGACGGGAACTGGAACACAGTGTCGTACACTTCGAACCAGAGCATCCCAAACATGCTCAATGGGTGACATGTCTGGTGAGTATGCAGGCCATGGAAGAACTGGGACATTTTTCAGCTCCAAGAATTATGTACAAATTCTTGCGACATGGGGCCGTGCATTATCATGCTGAAACATGAGGATATGGCGGCCAATGAATGGCATGACAATGGGCCTCAGGATCTCGTCACGGTGACTGTGTGCATTGAAATGGCCATCAATAAAATGCAATTGTGTTTGTTATTTGTAGCTTATGCCTGCCCATACCATAGCCCCACCACCACCATGGGGCACTCTGTTCACAACGTTGACATCATCAAACCACTCGCCCACACGACGCCATACACCCTATCTGCCATCTGCCCAGTGTAGTTTAAACTGGGATTTATCCGTGAAGAGCGCACTTCTCCAGAGTACCAGTGGCCATCAAAGGTGAGCATTTGCCCTCTGAAGTCGGTTATGACGCCGAACTGCAGACAGGTCAAGACCCTGGTGAGGACAACGAGCAAGCATATGCGCTTCCTTGAAGGTTTCTGACAGCTTGTGCAGAAATTATTCAGTTGTGCAAAGTTTGATCAGCTGTATGGGTGGCTGATTTCAGACGATCCTGCAGGTGAAGAAGCCCGGATGTGGAGGTCCTGGGCTAGTGTGGTTACACGTGGTCTGCGTTTGTGAGGAAGGTTGGACGTACTGCCAAATTCTCTAAATGATGTTGGAAGCGGCTTATGGTAGAGAAATTAACATTCAATTCTCTGGCAACAGCTCTGGTGGACATTCCTGCAGCCAGCATGCCAATTGCACACTCCCTCAACTTGAGACATCTGTGGCATTGTGTTGTGTGACAGCTCATTAAACATGGGATCAACACTTTACATGTTGCGTTTTATATTTTTGTTCAGTATATATTTTATATACATACTCAAGTCTTCAAAGTCTTCCAGAGTACATTGAACACTGCCTATGAACATATATATTAACTATGTATTTCTAATATATTCAATGTCTCGTGTTTAATAGTATATTTATTATATTTGTAATATATGTATGTTAATTGGGTGCCTCACTGATATCCCACCTTTTCCCATCCCAGCCGGCGGGATCTGGAGATTGAGAGGCCCATTCCTGGTGGAAAAGTCACCGTCAGAACCCTGACGTGAGTTCCAAACCTTCTGACTTTCACCATACCTCAATCACCTCATATGGCATATTGCTAGAGCCCTGAGTTTTCCCTGACCTGGAAACTCTGGGCCCTAGTTATAGCCTGGTCAATAGGTCACATAGTCGAGGAAACTCTTGGCCCTGTAATCCTCTAACCCAACAGGTTGAAATTTGTTCCAATTCCTGTTATTGCTCTCAGGTGTCCTTCTCTGTTGGTGGTAGGAGACAGCTCTCCGGCCGTTGACGCTGTGGTAAGTTCAAGTACACACTCTGTAATCCTAAATGTCATAAACAAATCATTAACGATAATGCCTCTGGTCCTAATTCCCGGTCCCTAGGAACACGTGTTGATGCGTTGAACATTCACCTAAGTTAACAGGAGATTTTTAAAGATTAACAATGGAAGGTTAAAAATGTAGTTTATGATTCAAACATGGGACAAAATAGGGAAAGAAGTCAAACACAACTAAAACAATTCTAGCAATGAAATATTACTCCCCCAAGTCCTTTAATTTGACTACCTATTTAGTTCTCTACTGTGGTAAATTAATGATATTTAGTCGCTAAATTAGACTCTGTACTTTGCGTCCACAGGTGGAGTGCAATACTAAGCTGGACCCGACAAAGACCACATTGCTGAAGGTGAGTGGCCTCCAACAATCTCCCTCCTGCTGCTCATAACAGATCTGATCATGGAAAGGCAATCACTGATAAGCTTCCAGTAGCTCAGTAATGACCTGGTGACTGATTTGCTAGCCTTGCCATAGGCTGAGGCTACTGCTGCTGTACCCAGCCTCCAGGGTCCTGTTCATTAGGCATGTAATATAAAACGTTTCGCAACGGAAAACAAAAATGTGCATTATTTATTACACGAAGTCCAGCTAGAGTTCTCCCTGTTTGAGTTTGTTTACCCCTGTTTGGTTCCTGAACATGACCCATATCACAATTCTTCCTGTTTGACCTACTTAGGCTTACCTATGAAATGCATGCCCCCGGCTGTGACCAAATGGGCACGTTTTACCAACGTTAACTGTGTTAGCTGTTCAGAGGCTAAGGGAAATGGTCACTTGTTGTTAATGGACACGTGCTGTTAATGTTAATGGACACTTGTTGTTAATGTTAATGGGCACTTGTTGTTAATGTTAATGGACACGTGTTGTTAATGTTAATGGACATGTGATGTTAATGGACACGTGTTGTTAATGTTAATGGACACGTGATGTTAATGGACACGTGTTGTTAATGTTAATGGACACGTGTTGTTAATGTTAATGGGCACGTGATGTTAATGGACACGTGATGTTAATGGACACGTGATGTTAATGGACACGTGTTGTTAATGTTAATGGACACGTGATGTTAATGGACACGTGATGTTAATGGACACGTGATGTTAATGGACACGTGATGTTAATGTTAATGGGCACGTGATGTTAATGGACACGTGATGTTAATGGACACGTGATGTTAATGGACACTTGTTGTTAATGGACACGTGATGTTAATGGACACTTGTTGTTAATGGACACGTGATGTTAATGGACACGTGATGTTAATGGACACGTGATGTTAATGGACATGTGATGTTAATGGACACGTGTTGTTAATGTTAATGGACACGTGTTGTTAATGTTAATGGACACGTGTTGTTAATGGACACGTGTTGTTAATGTTAATGGACACGTGATGTTAATGTTAATGGACACGTGATGTTAATGTTAATGGACACGTGATGTTAATGGACACGTGATGTTAATGTTAATGGACACGTGATGTTGATGGACACTTGTTGTTAATGTTAATGGACACGTGATGTTAATGTTAATGGACACGTGATGTTAATGTTAATGGACACGTGATGTTAATGGACACGTGATGTTAATGTTAATGGACACGTGATGTTGATGGACACTTGTTGTTAATGTTAATGGACACGTGATGTTAATGTTAATGGACACGTGATGTTAATGTTAATGGACACGTGATGTTAATGGACACGTGATGTTAATGGACACGTGTTGTTAATGTTAATGGACACGTGTTGTTAATGTTAATGGACACGTGATGTTAATGGACACGTGTTGTTAATGTTAATGGACACGTGTTGTTAATGGACACGTGTTGTTAATGTTAATGGACACGTGATGTTAATGGACACGTGATGTTAATGGACACTTGTTGTTAATGGACACGTGATGTTAATGGACACTTGTTGTTAATGGACACGTGATGTTAATGGACACTTGTTGTTAATGGACACGTGATGTTAATGGACATGTGATGTTAATGGACACGTGTTGTTAATGTTAATGGACACGTGTTGTTAATGTTAATGGACACGTGTTGTTAATGGACACGTGTTGTTAATGTTAATGGACACGTGTTGTTAATGTTAATGGACACGTGTTGTTAATGGACACGTGTTGTTAATGTTAATGGACACGTGATGTTAATGTTAATGGACACGTGATGTTAATGTTAATGGACACGTGATGTTAATGGACACGTGATGTTAATGTTAATGGACACGTGATGTTGATGGACACTTGTTGTTAATGTTAATGGACACGTGTTGTTAATGTTAATGGACACGTGATGTTAATGTTAATGGACACGTGTTGTTAATGGACACGTGTTGTTAATGTTAATGGACACGTGATGTTAATGTTAATGGACACGTGATGTTAATGGACACGTGATGTTAATGGACACGTGATGTTGATGTTAATGGACACGTGTTGTTAATGTTAATGGACACGTGTTGTTAATGGACACGTGTTGTTAATGTTAATGGACACGTGATGTTAATGTTAATGGACACGTGTTGTTAATGGACACGTGTTGTTAATGTTAATGGACACGTGATGTTAATGGACACGTGTTGTTAATGTTAATGGGCACTTGTTGTTAATGTTAATGGACACGTGTTGTTAATGTTAATGGACACGTGATGTTAATGGACACGTGTTGTTAATGTTAATGGACACGTGATGTTAATGGACACGTGTTGTTAATGTTAATGGTCACGTGATGTTAATGGACACGTGTTGTTAATGTTAATGGGCACGTGATGTTAATGGACACGTGATGTTGATGTTAATGGACACGTGTTGTTAATGTTAATGGACACGTGATGTTAATGTTAATGGACACGTGATGTTAATGTTAATGGACACGTGATGTTAATGTTAATGGACACGTGTTGTTAATGTTAATGGACACGTGTTGTTAATGTTAATGGACACGTGATGTTAATGTTAATGGACACGTGATGTTAATGTTAATGGACACGTGATGTTAATGGACACGTGATGTTAATGGACACGTGATGTTAATGTTAATGGACACGTGATGTTAATGTTAATGGACACGTGATGTTAATGTTAATGGACACGTGATGTTAATGGACACGTGATGTTAATGGACACGTGATGTTAATGGACACGTGATGTTAATGTTAATGGACACGTGATGTTAATGGACACGTGATGTTAATGGATACGTGATGTTAATGGACACGTGATGTTAATGGACACGTGATGTTAATGGACACGTGATGTTAATGTTAATGGACACGTGATGTTAATGGACACGTGTTGTTAATGTTAATGGACACGTGATGTTAATGTTAATGGACACGTGATGTTAATGTTAATGGACACTTGTTGTTAATGTTAATGGACACGTGATGTTAATGGACACGTGATGTTAATGGACACGTGATGTTGATGTTAATGGACACGTGATGTTGATGTTAATGGACACGTGATGTTGATGTTAATGGACACGTGATGTTAATGTTAATGGACACGTGATGTTAATGGACACGTGATGTTGATGTTAATGGACACGTGATGTTGATGTTAATGGACACGTGATGTTGATGTTAATGGACACGTGTTGTTAATGGACACGTGTTGTTAATGGACACGTGATGTTAATGTTAATGGACACGTGATGTTAATGGACACGTGATGTTAATGTTAATGGACACGTGATGTTAATGGACACGTGTTGTTAATGTTAATGGACACGTGATGTTAATGGACACGTGATGTTAATGGACACGTGATGTTAATGGACACGTGATGTTAATGGACACGTGATGTTAATGTTAATGGACACGTGATGTTAATGGACATGTGATGTTAATGGACATGTGATGTTAATGGACACGTGATGTTAATTGACATGTGATGTCAATGGACATGTGATGTTAATGTTAATGGACACGTGATGTTAATGGACACGTGATGTTAATGGACATGTGATGTTAATGGCCATGTGTTGTTAATGTTAATGGACACGTGATGTTAATGGACACGTGATGTTAATGGCCACGTGATGTTAATGGACATGTGATGTTAATGGACATGTGATGTTAATGGACACGTGATGTTAATGGACATGTGATGTTAATGTTAATGGACACGTGATGTTAATGGACACGTGTTGTTAATGTTAATGGACATGTGATTTTAATGGACACGTGTTGTTAATGTTAATGGACATGTGATGTTAATGGACATGTGATGTTAATGGACATGTGATGTTAATGGACACGTGATGTTAATGGACACGTGATGTTAATGGACATGTGATGTTAATGGACACATGATGTTAATGGACACGTGATGTTAATGGACACGTGTTGTTAATGTTAATGGACACGTGTTGTTAATGTTAATGGACACGTGTTGTTAATGTTAATGGTCACGTGATGTTAATGGACACGTGATGTTAATGGACACGTGTTGTTAATGTTAATGGACACGTGTTGTTAATGTTAATGGTCACGTGATGTTAATGGACACGTGATGTTAATGGACACTTGTTGTTAATGTTAATGGACACGTGTTGTTAATGTTAATGGACACGTGATGTTAATGGACACGTGTTGTTAATGTTAATGGACACGTGATGTTAATGGACACTTGTTGTTAATGTTAATGGACACGTGTTGTTAATGTTAATGGGCACGTGATGTTAATGGACACTTGTTGTTAATGGACACGTGATGTTGATGTTAATGGACACGTGTTGTTAATGGACACGTGTTGTTAATGGACACGTGATGTTAATGTTAATGGACACGTGATGTTAATGGGCACGTGATGTTAATGGACACGTGATGTTAATGTTAATGGACACGTGATGTTAATGGACACGTGTTGTTAATGTTAATGGACACGTGATGTTAATGTTAATGGACACGTGATGTTAATGGACATGTGATGTTAATGGACACGTGATGTTAATGTTAATGGACATGTGATGTTAATGGACATGTGATGTTAATGGACATGTGATGTTAATGGACACGTGTTGTTAATGTTAATGGACACGTGATGGTAATGTTAATGAACACGTGTTGTTAATGTTAATGGACACGTGTTGTTAATGTTAATGGACACGTGATGTTAATGTTAATGGACACGTGATGTTAATGTTAATGGACACGTGATGTTAATGTTAATGGACACGTGTTGTTAATGGACACGTGATGTTAATGGACATGTGATGTTAATGGACACGTGTTGTTAATGTTAATGGACACGTGATGTTAATGTTAATGGACACGTGTTGTTAATGTTAATGGACACGTGATGTTAATGTTAATGGACACGTGATGTTAATGTTAATGGACACGTGATGTTAATGGACACGTGATGTTAATGGACACGTGTTGTTAATGTTAATGGACACGTGATGTTCATGTTAATGAACACGTGGTGTTAATGGACACGTGATGTTAATGGACACGTGTTGTTAATGGACATGTGATATTAATGGACATGTGATGTTAATGGACACGTGTTGTTAATGTTAATGGACACGTGATGTTAATGGACATGTGATGTTAATGGACACGTGATGTTAATGGACACGTGTTGTTAATGTTAATGGACACGTGATGTTAATGGACACGTGATGTTAATAGACACGTGTTGTTAATGTTAATGGACACGTGTTGTTAATGTTAATGGACACGTGATGTTAATGGACACGTGATGTTAATGGACATGTGATGTTAATGGACATGTGATGTTAATGTTAATGGACACGTGATGTTAATGGACACGTGATGTTAATGAACATGTGATGTTAATGGACACGTGTTGTTAATGTTAATGGACATGTGATGTTAATGGACACGTGATGTTAATGGACACGTGTTGTTAATGTTAATGGACATGTGATGTTAATGGACACGTGATGTTAATGGACACGTGTTGTTAATGTTAATGGACACGTGATGTTAATGGACACGTGATGTTAATGGACACGTGATGTTAATGGACATGTGATGTTAATGGACACGTGTTGTTAATGGAACTTGTTGTTTGCTGAGACAGTGTTAAATATTAAATGGGAAGTTGTTTTGTGTAATGAAGAGTAATGGCGGGTGACTAATGTCGTCCCGCTGATGACGTGCTACCTTAACTCTGCTCTCTTGAATGACGCACCCCGTGAGGTGTTAACTGACTCCTAACTCATAGCCTGTTTCTTTTCTCCCCTCCTCCATCCAGATGGCTGATTGTGGAGGCCTGCCCATGGTTGACCAGGTGTGTTTCTAGCTTGTTAACACGTTCACGGAGGCCAAGGGATAACAGTTAGGGGGCTAATACAGGGCAGCTTCACTTAAGAGCATTAGTGACAGTAGCAATGAGGCACGGACGTCAGGCTGGAGAGTTTATACCCAGGTCAGCACCTTCTGCTACAACAGCTGTCATACATACGCCTCTCGTTATCACAGCGTCTGTAGGATATGCCACGAACCTGTCAGTTGATATGTCATTATGTGGATAATAACAGGGGAAAAAGGGCCTAACTTTCTCATTTGCTCTCTCGACAGCCTGCAAAGCTGACAGAGGCCTTCAAGTACTTCATTCAGGGAATGGGCTACAGTAAGTACACACTCTCTCTGTGTAACCAACACTGACCAGTAATTATATTAACATTCGGTATGTAGAAATATAAAAGCCTGTTACCCTATTAGTGTTGCTGCCAACTAATAATATGGGTCTTCACGACAACCTGTAAGAATGACATTGTCTGGAACTAGGAGATGAGATTAGTAATTTCACCTTCAGATTAGACATTTAGACAACAGGAAGTCTGTTACCTGTTCTGTAATGATTAAATATAATATATTACATAATGCCCTCAATAGGAATCCAGCTGACCATGGACACAGGAGTGTGAATGGATTATTAACCCTGTCTCTCCTCCTCCTCCTCTCCCCCCTGCCTCCTCCACCTCCTCCTATGCCCCCTTTTCCTCCTCCTATTTACCCCTGCCTCCTCCACCTCCTGCTATGGCCCCCTTTCCTCCTCCTATTTACCCCTGCCTCCTCCACCTCCTGCTATGGCCCCTTTTCCTCCTCCTATTTACCCCTGCCTCCTCCACCTCCTCCTATGGCCCCCTTTCCTCCTCCTATTTACCCCTGCCTCCTCCACCTCCTCCTATGGCCCCTTTTCCTCCTCCTGTTCCCCCTGCCTCCTCCACCTCCTCCTATGGCCCCTTTTCCTCCTCATGTTCCCCCTGCCTCCTCCACCTCCTGCTATGGCCCCTTTTCCTCCTCCTATTTACCCCTGCCTCCTCCACCTCCTGCTATGGCCCCTTTTCCTCCTCCTATTTACCCCTGCCTCCTCCACCTCCTCCTATGGCCCCCTTTCCTCCTCCTATTTACCCCTGCCTCCTCCACCTCCTCCTATGGCCCCTTTTCCTCCTCCTGTTCCCCCTGCCTCCTCCACCTCCTCCTATGGCCCCTTTTCCTCCTCCTGTTCCCCCTGCCTCCTCCACCTCCTGCTATGGCCCCTTTTCCTCCTCCTGTTCCCCCTGCCTCCTCCACCTCCTCCTATGGCCCCTTTTCCTCCTCCTGTTCCCCCTGCCTCCTCCACCTCCTCCTATGGCCCCCTTTCCTCCTCCTATTTACCCCTGCCTCCTCCACCTCCTCCTATGGCCCCTTTTCCTCCTCCTGTTCCCCCTGCCTCCTTTTCCTCCTCCTTCTCTCCTCTTCCTCCTTCCCTCAGTGCCTGCTGCCAGCATGACCAGACTGGTCCGCTCTCGCACGGCGTCCGGATCCAGCATCCACTCCATGGAAGGCAACAGGAGCCGGTCTCACACCAACGAGGGAAACCGAAGCCGGTCTCACACCAACGAGGGAAACCGAAGCCGGTCTCACACCAACGAGAAGCGTGGCCGCTCCCACACAGACAGTATGGAAGGCACAGCAAACAGCAGCGCCGCTCTCAAGTCCACCGAAGTGTCCTGCTAGACGACCCTTACCCTCGACCTTTAACCTCCAGCCCTCTGGTTCCTGCTGCACTGCCACTAACCACTCTCTCTCTCACACACACACACACACACACACACACACACACACACACACACACACACACACACACACACACACACACACACACACACACACACACACACACACACACACACACACACACGATTCCATTCCATTCAATGCAAAGAGTTGTTTTTGTAAAGATATGCAAGTATATACTACGGCATAATAAAGGAAATTCTGTAGAGGGGAAAAAAAACTGAAATTAACTGATCCCTTCCCAATTGCAGAGTCCAGTGGAATATCTAGGTGTTAGGGGCAACGCAGCTGAGCTACACCGCAACAGAGAATGTGGGAGAAAGCTGTTGCAGCAGAGCGAGTACCTAGTACACCAGTTTGTACATTTTTCTTTTTTTTTGTTTGTTTGTAGTGTTTTATCACATCTGACACAGTTTTCTTAAATACGTACCTGACTGTAAAGGAGTGCTTCTTTCTGTTCTCATTGTTATTGTTCATTAACTTGTCAGTGTTATAATTCATGTTATGTGTGATTTAGGATAGACAGTGTTAGGCCTAGATGTGGAGAAAGAAAAGAGAGGCAAGTGGATAAAGTTTTTTTGCTCAAATTGATATTCGTCTTTGAAACCGTGGGAAGGAGAGAATCGGAAATGTATCATGTGCATACAACACATTCCTGTAACCATTCCTCTGTTTTATGATGTTGTCCATTCATTTTGAGTTAAGTCTCCTGGATGTTCTGTATCTGTCAACTCTGTGGAATCAAACCATTGTAACTGTTCTATTCTAGAACATTCCATAATACGCTATTATTTTCATTAATCAAACTCAACAAAAACCTAAATTGAACAGCTTTGAATCCTATTGCTTTAGTAATAGATCATGGCTTCAGGCAAAAAAAAATATTTTGGATATTTTTTGTGTGTGTATGTAAATGTTTTCTATGCAATCAAGCACGGCAGAACAAAGATGATGTGCCATGGAAACCTTCTCTGACTTAAAGTTATTTTGTCGTGAAGGATTTGAGAGAGTCAAGCTGATAGATCCACATAATGTAATGTGAGGATAGTCCTCCTTAGAACGTATCAAAAACCCTCCCACTCTTACGTGCACTACAGCAACACTTGCCGGCTTTGTAGAACACAGGCCTACATCGCTTTTTAAAGATGCACAACTGCCTAATGCTGTAGATGAGAAGCATTAAATATGGCATAACAGTTTTGTATTTATTTAATAAATAAAAACCTATAACTTTTTGTCCTGGTGTTGTGATTACTTCAATGATCATACGTAGAATGTGACCTTGTAAGAATGACACCACACCTTCCACAGATGGATATTTAACCGTATATAGTACATGCATTCTATAGTAGCATCTCACGCCGTCTCTTACTCATCATTCAATTCAGAGCCACGTGATCAAACCAATCTTTACATGAGTGTGGACGAGATTTCGTGAAACTTGTTACTGTGACTTTCATAAAATACCTGTATGGCAACATTTTTTCAATCATTTAGTATTGAATAAATTACAACTAAAATATGTCACACTCATTCCCAAAGCAACCCTATACAGACCATAAAGATATTCTGAAAAAAAATCCTCACGTTTAAATATCCTCTTATAAGAAAAATACTTTGGGTGGGATTCAATCTAATCGATTCAATCCAATGCAAGATATAGAGCAGCACACTATAACAGGCTTGTAAAGGAAATGTAGGCTTGAGCTGACAATCAGAGCATTTACCATGAATGACATCTGCGGACACCGGGAAAATGCCTTCAAAGGGCGGACTGTCTGTTGTATGGTGCTCTGCACTAATAACACACCTCGGATTGAACACCTGCCTTTATGTATACCAACGTCAAATAAAACCATTTTTCGGAAGTTCTGACAAAAAAACGTTTGAGGAAAGGAAAAGAAGATCAAAATGTAGGTAGATGGAAGTTTAGGGCTCTACTCCGTATCACCGAAGTTCAGTGTTACAGCGTGATTGAAATTTAAAGGCAATGTTCTCTTGTTAGCGAAGGCTGCATTCACCGTAAACACTGCATATGTCGTCTCAATCAGAAATTACCTTTAAATTTCTATTGTGCAATCTGTAACGCTTCAGCGATCCAGACTGAATAGAGCCCTTAATAAGCTCACGGCGAATTATTGAAATGTCTCAGTTCACGATCTCAGGGTAACCATAGTAATTCTCCAGCTCGGCAAAGATGTTGTTGGGGTTCCTGCAGCTGAGGTTACAGAAGCAGGCGTTGATCCACATGACCTGCCAGGTGAACACTGCCCCGTTGGGACACACAAACTCCACGTCGATGGTCTTGGACTTGTAGGGAATGCAGCAGCGATCGTCTGTGGCCATGCACACCCCACAGTATTTAGGCCAGTAAGGCTGCTTACTGACACAGCCTGAGATTGTGAAGTTTTTTGGCTGTTCTTCTCTGTAGATGTTCAGACACTTCTTCCCTGGCTGAGAGCGAAAGAGAAAGAGGACAAGTTGAATGATTGAATCAATGCTCTGTAATGTTCCTATAATATTGGGAATGTTGTATTTTTTTAGGCAAACTCTTCAATATAGATAGCATGGACAAACATTTGACCTCTATGCATGTATGCACATGTGTGTCTGTGTCCACGTGTGCGTGCATATTTGAGCGTGGAAGTGTGTCTGTGCACGTCAGTACATGTACCTTGATGTGCTTGGTGATGTCCACCCCACAGGGCCGTATGTTGCAGAGGCGGGACTCTTTCACCATCTCACACCTCTCGTTGGCGTTGGAGACGCGCAGTGACAGACCTCGACCACACGTCTTAGAACAGATACTCCAGGAGGTGGTCTGGATCACACAGTTCCTGCTCCGGCCCTGAGTCTCAGCAGGAAGAGCTATATCAACACAGACAGACAGACAGACAGACAGACAGACACTTTTGTGAGTGTAATGTTTACTGTACATTTTTACTGTAAATTGTTTATTTCACTTTTGTTTATTATCTACTTCACTTGTTTTGGCAATGTTACCATATGTTTCCAATGCCAATAAAGCCTTTAAATTGAAATTGAATTGAGAGAGAGGAGGGACAGTGTCTGACAGACCAACCAACCTGCACATGTCCCCTATGCCATTGTCATTGTTCAATGTATGGTCATTTTTACCCTTGATTATTGTTGACAATATTGGTTAGTATTATTTTAATTATGTTAATATTGTAAATCACCGAAGTAAGCTAATGTCATGCCAATAAAGCAAATAAAATTTAGAGAAAGATATGTAGCTAGATAGAGAGAGAGAGAGCAATAGAGATAGATATGTAGCTAGATAGATAGAGAGCGAGCAATATAGAGAGATATGTAGCTAGATAGAGAGCAATAGAGAGAGATATGTAGCTAGATAGAGAGAGCAATAGAGAGAGATATGTAGCTAGATAGAGAGAGAGAGAGCAATAGAGAGAGATGTGTAGCTAGATAGAGAGAGAGAGCAATAGAGAGATATGTAGCTAGAGAGAGAGAGCAATAGAGAGAGATATGTAGCTAGATAGAGAGAGAGCATTAGAGAGAGATACATGGAGAGAGAGAGATACATAGAGAGAGATGCATAGATAGAGATACATAGATAGAGAGAGATATACATGGTAGCGAGAGAGAGATACATGGAGAAAGAGAGAGAGAGAAACATAGAGAGAGAGAAAGGGAAAGAGAGAGAGATACCGAGAGAAAGATACATAGAGAGAGAGAGATACATAGATACATAGAGAGAGAGAGAGAGAGAGAGAGAGAGAGAGAGAGAAAGAGAGAGAGAGAGAGAGAAGGAGAGTGAGTGAGAGTGAGAGAGGGAAAGATAAATAGATAAAGAGCGAGAGACAGAGAATAATAACAATTGAATATGGGTAGTGATATAATTATTCATCAAAACTGGACCTAATAGCTTGTTGCCATGAGAAGTGCTTTTACCTTCAAGATTGATAGTTAAGTTGTGCAAGGGTGACAGGTCTCGTTGCAATTTTGTATTTTTAACCAAAACAAACATTCTCTAGTAAATCCACGTTTTCTTTTGGCTTTGCACACTACTGGCCAGGATCACTCAGCACTTGAGCTACCCAAAAATAACACTGAGACACAGAGAGAGTGAGAGTGTACAGGAAAAGCGTTTGGTCTTCTCTTACACAGCTGCACCTCTGTTCCTCCCTGGAGTAACAAGCTACACCCTAGTCCACCACAGATACTGTTCCAAGAACCCACACAACATACTGCTGCAACAGCAGCACTACCTGTGAGCTACACTGAAGCACTGTCCTCAAACTATTTTGCTTCACAATTCACAAAGGAATACTCAATATGCACCTGTGTTATTAGTGTTTTAAGATTCTCAATACATACATATCAACTGTAGCATACTGCAGTGGAGGCTGGTGACGGGAGGACAGCTTATAGTAATGACTGGAATGGTATCATACTGTTCCATTCATTCCATTCAAGCTATTAGTATGAGCATGTCCTCACATTTAAAGTGACACCAGCCACCATTGATTGACTGATTAAATGAATGATTGTTGAGAGCTCTTACAAAAGACATGTATGTATTCTGTATTCTGATACTTACAAATGGCATAATAAAACATGACCTTAACCTTAATTGATTGATTGATTGATGGATCTGTGTCCTACCCTCCACTGCATGTCTTGGAGCAGTCTTCCTCCCCTTCTTGGGCTCGTCACAGATCCACTGTTCACAGCAGCGTCCGGGGATCTTGACCCTCCTCGGGTTCTGGCACCACACCCGGGGGGGCTGGGAGTCCGTACACAGGGTCACGCACCCGATGGCCCCGTTCACACACAGACACTGGTATTTACAGCTGGGCTTAAAGCTCTGCCCATTCCGGTAGATCACACCATCATGCTCACAGCCTGTGCCAACCATATCTGGCAAAGAAGATCAGGACAGAAGTCTTACATCACAGAGAGACACACAGTGGTAATGATGACAAGATAATGTAGCAGCTTTTGTTTTTCGTGATATCTGAACAAAAACAAACATGTCATGACATCGGGTAATATGATTATGAAAGATGTTCACTTTTTAATGGTTAATTTGTCATTGCATTTCTCATTTTCTTCAAGGATTATGTTACTAGATGTGCAATTAGTGTGTTGGGACATGATCATAGCAGTGTTATTGTGACTTATGATTGGTGTCTTTAGTCATTGTATTGCGTCAGATAGCAAGCTGATTCCACCTACACGTTGAGTGTGGTGTAGAAGTGATGCGATTTGACGTAAGACAACGGTCTTTAGTAGGTTAGAATGACACTTACAGGCACACACTCCTTTTTCGTACCTCGGCTTGTCCACGCTGTAGTCACAGTACAGTCCCTTATGGTAGTCACAGGTGTCTGCCTCGTTGCACTCCTCCCCCACCTGCCTGGCGCAGGCCTTGCAGCAGTCACAGCCGTCCATGAGCAGGCTCACTCCTGCGGGGCAGGCGGGGAGGACCGGGGGGCACTCACAGGGCCAGTGGCAGTACTGGGTCCGGTTGTATGGCTCCAGGTCTGTGGGTTCTGTTAGGGGCAGCATGGCAGTGGGATTCTGGGTCTGGGAGTAGGCCTAGATGAGAGGGACAAGGAGGAGTTAGGGTTATGCGCTCTTGATATGCATAATACATATTTTAGTTTGGCATGGTCATGACCGTGTAACACTATGACCTTGTAACACAATAAACCATGTAAGTAGAGAACAGACATCGAAGATGTATTTTTCCTGAGTAGGCTACCATATCTGGGACAATTTAAAACACTTCTCAGCACTCGGTTGAAGTAGCAACAGTACTGGAGAATAATAGTCTTGCATAAACAGTAGTCATTCACCCCAAGGAACAAAGTCATAATTCATTTCATCTACTTAATCTTTTCATTTCTAACCTGTCCTAACTAACTCCCTCTAGTTCGGCCAACGACGTAATAGACCCAAATCCCCTATTAGGCTGGATAAATGTTGCACCTCCTGTATGGGCTTAAAGGTCTGGTTTGCAGGCCTTCTTTATAGCAATGTTGAATTACAGGGTAACGGAGAGACGATGACATTTTAGTCCTTTAGGCGACATGCTTACCCAGAGCGACATACAGGAGCAATTCGAGTTAAGTTGCTTGCCCAAAAGCACACCTGGTTAACTTGGCGATTCAACCTCTCAGTTTCTGGCCCAACACTTTTAACCGCTAGGCTACCTGCTGTTCCACAGGTCTTGAGTTAGTAGTCCTGTCCAATGGCCAAGGCTACATTTAAAAAAATGATTTCATCAATATAACACTGGTTAGTCTTTACTTGATCCCTGTCTACATAATATTCTGGCTGTATATTATTCTGCCTATTTCTCATATTGTTTCTTTGAAAATATAAAGTATGTGTAACAGTATAATTTTAGACCGTCCCCTCGCCCATACCCGGGCGCGAACCAGGGACCTTCTGCACACATCAACAACTCACCCTCGAAGCATCGTTACCCATCACTCCACAAAAGCCACGGCCCTTGCAGAGCAAGGGGAACTACTACTTCAAGGTCTCAGAGCAAGTGATGTCACTGATTGAAACGCTATTTAGCGCCCACGCTAACTAAGCTAGCCGTTTCACATCCGTTACATATGTTCATAGCTGAAGTGACAAAACAAGTTCAATAAAAGGTGTCCAACATTTCATAATATTGCCTGTACAAACTATATATTCACGCAAAGATCCGAAATAGAACATTTTTAAAGCACTCATAAACAGATGCCGTATGAACAAGCCACCAGGGAGAGTTTTACAACCAAACAAATGGCGGTTGGTCTTGGATCCAGACCGTATGAGTCCCTTCATAGGAAACTGGCCCGTCTACTGGTTCAGACTGGCTATAAAGATGATTTTTTAGTCTTGGATCCAGACCGCATGAGTCCCTTCAGAGGAAACTGGCCCGTCCACTGGTTCATACTGGCTACAAACATGATTCTTAGTCTAGGATCCAGAGTGTATGAGTCCCTTCAGAGGAAACTGGCCCGTCCGCTGGCTCAGACTGGCTATCAACATGATTCTTAGTCTAGGATCCAGACTGTCTGAGTGTGAAGAGAGCATGACTTCCTTGTATGAGTCAGGACACAGAGTGTTCTACAACACATTATTACAGATCAAGTAGCCAGATCGCCTAATGGTCTAATTTAAAATGTCATACACTATTTTGGCTGTGCCTTGCATGCCATCTGTGTGCCAAAATGATATGACTACTCTTATTTCTGATGTCTGAACATTCAACAAGCAGACACATTTTTGGGAGCTTTTTTCAGAATCAGAACATATTGGGCGGGTTTCCCAAAAGTGAAATCCCTTTTTAGTCCAGAACCTTAATCTGTGTCCGGGAAACCAGCCCATTGAAAACAATATTAACTCCTGTTGTTACTGTCTTAACAGCAACCACTGCCTCCAGTATGGGCCGACCAACCCTGCTTAACAAACTTGTCTTGGAGATTCCCATACAGGTTAGGGTAGAATTCTCTAGTATAAACTGGGTGGTTTTAGCCCTGAATGCTGATTGGTTGACAGCCGTGGGATATCAGACCGTATACCACAGGTATGACAAAATATTTATTTTTACTTCTCTAATTACGTTGGTAACCAGTTTAGAATAGCAATACGGCACTTTGGGGGTTTGTGGTATATGGCCAAAATACCAAGGCTACGGGCTGTGTCCAGGAAGTCCGTGTTGGGTCGTGCTTAAGAACAACCCTTAGCATTCTTGCGTTCAAACTACCCGCTAGTCAAAGTGCTCTGAACAAATTAAGAGAATCGTTCACAAACATTGGCACATTCTAAGATCCGATGATGGTATCGGGAGTGTGTTTTCGCACCATCCCTTGGTCGTATTCTCGCGGGGCAGGAAACTCAGAGATCAATCGGTAAACTCTGATTTACCACCCCAAGATTTCCCTGCACAACGTGTATTTGCGCCCCTACTAGATGGAAACTACAAGTGTAATGGCTGTGGTCAATGCAATGGCACTTCTAAAAGTTGATCCTTCAAACACCCACAAACAGGGAAACAGATCCCAATCAAAGGTATTATTACGTGCTCCACTAAGGCAGTTATTTATCTTATAACTTGTCCTTGTGGTAAAAAATATGTGGGTAAATCAAAGCGCGAATTAAAAGTACGTATCTCCCCGAGCATCGTAGCACCGTTAGCTGCAAAAACTCGACTTATCCAGTTGCAGCCCAATTTTTGGAAGAAAAGCACTCGATTTCGTCTCTACGTTATATTGTCATCGAACATGTCACCCTCCCTAAAACGAGAGGCTCCCTGGATCTTTCATTTAAAGACCCTTGCTCCCTTCGGTCTCAATGTAGACTTTGATCTGAAGCCATTCTTGTGATTATTGTGATTTTGCTGTTCATTGTAAATGTTTCTAGGCTTATGTATTCAAATTGTATCTATGATCGTACGCCATCCATTTATGTTTTTTGTATGCTGTTTAAATATATGCGAATTAACCAATGATATCAGGCCACACCCGGCCATGATTACAGACACCTGTGTGTGTCTTTTGACACTATCTAAATCAGTCAACCTGCAGTGTTTGTCATAAAACCCTGATGAAGACAGTTGGACATAAATATTTTTGCATCTGAGCTCCTAGAGTGTGCGGCTCTCCTTTTTATTTTTTTAAGAACAACTTTTAACCTCGGTATAGTGGCCATACCCCCGGTGCCTTATTGCTTAATTAAACCTCTCTAATTACATTTCAGCCTCAACATGTTAAATATCAGAAAAACCAAAGAGCTTCTAATCCAAGTAAATTATACACACAATTCATCTCCAATTAATTGATTGTAAAAAAGACCCCTTAATCATCTTCTAAGTTTCTCATATTTTTTCTCTTAAGCTTCCTTTACGTTTTTCGAATAGAATTCTGTTAATATATAGTAAATTCATGACGTGCATAGGAGGCTTAATACAGATCAACGAGGCTTAATCACGGTTGTAGCACAGAGCCAGTAACCAGGGGGTTCTGCTGCTGAAGCCCAGTCAGCTGTCATCAGGCTGTCAATTACACAACAACATCAGAGAACACAGATATGTCCCAAATGGTACTCTGTTCCCTATATAGTGTACTACTTTTGAGCAGAGCAGTATGGACCCTGGTTAAAAGTAGTTCACTATATAGGGAATAGGGTGCCATTTGGGACATAATCACAAAATGTCACTTTACGCCTCACAATGATTTTTTGGGGTATTTCTCAAGGTAATGAAACCCACACGGACCACAACAACAACTGATCATGACATTAACAGTTTGTTGTCTTCATGTAGCTTCCCTTCTTTAACCTAAAAAGGAAGAGAAAGTAGAGAGGTGTAGTCAATAATGTCATAATATCCATATACATATGGCATAACAGGAAGTTGAATTGGGTTTTCTAATGAGATGACAAGCTTTGTGCATGTCGGTTTAGGTACATTTATGCATAGTTGCATCATTCCTAACCCCCATCATATCTAGACAGCTGAAATTGGAGTTGAGATGAACGTGAATACCATGCCGTGTTCAGGGTTATAACCTTTTGACCCTTTGTGTGACCTTTGTTTAACCTTGTGACCTTAAACAGACATATATCATCAAACGCTGTAAAGTGCTGAGACTGAAAAAGTGATCAATCAATTGTCAATGATCTTGATAGAATGTGAGTGATACAACATAGGTTTGAGCCCAGCAAATCAGAGACGATGTGAGCAGTTTTAACTTTTGAAATCTATTGAGGTTCTTTAAAATCTTTCATGAGGACAATTAAACTAGAAAACAAACAGAAACGTTGCTGTTTGTTGAGGCCATGCAAATAATAGTATTTTCCAATAACTTGTGGAATCTGGAGTAAAATGCAAAACCTGACTCCACACAACCACAAGGTGGCAGTAAAGTATGACTAAGAATGAGATGTGTAAAAGGAATTCCGGGATCCAATGCCAGAGGAGTGAATTCTGCAGAATTATCTTCTCTGATTCTGAAGCCGGTGACTAAGGAATCACATATTGGTAGGCCATTCTATATTCAATATAGCTTTTTCCTCGTTAGCGACTATGTTTATATCTTAAGTGGAAATTAGCAGTGGTGGAAAGTACTTAAGTGAAAAATACTTTAAAGTGCTACCTAAGTAGTTTTTTTTTTGCATATCTGTACTTTATTATTTATATTTCTGATTACTTGTATTTTTTACTCCACTACATTCCTAAAGAACTCCATACATTTTCCCTGACGCAAAAAAGTAGTTACAGTTTGAGTGGTTAGCAGGACATGAAAATGGTCCAATTAACACACTTATCAAGAGAACATCCCTTGTCATCCCTACTGCCTCTGATCTGGTGGACTCACTAAACACAATTTTCGTTTGTAAATTATGTCTAATTGTTGGAGTGTGCCCCTGGCTATAAGTCAATTTTAAAAAACATGACAATTGTGCCGTCTGGTTTGCTTAATATAAGGAATTTCACATGATTTATATTTGACTTTTTATACATATTTGAGCAATTACATTTACTTTTGATACTTTAGTATATTTAAAACCAAATTATTTTAGACTTTTACTCAAGTTGTATTTTACTATTTTCTATTGAGATATCTTTACTTTTACTCAAATATGACAATTGGGTACTTTTTCCCCCACTGGAAATTTACCCATTAAATGATTTAGGCCTAATAAATCTAAATAAATCATAAGAGTCAGGTCTGGTATTTCAGAAAGAAATATATTTGCTAAATAAAGTTTAAACCACGTGTTAATAAAAAATAATTCTGATGACACTTTCTCACCTTTTGAATCCCAGCTGCTATAAGAATCCACACCAGGAGCCAGCTCATCACTGGTTAGGAATTTTAAATTCATTGAACCCAGAATTACTCCTTTTCTAAAAGCAAAATATTTTGCACTGCACAAGTCTCAGGCATTCTGCTTCTTCTAGTTGTCATCTCCTCCGCGAGGACAACTGTCTCGGACTGGGACTGGAGATGTTATTAAAGCTCGTGCTGCTGACGTCAGGTTTTTAGGACGAGCCCCGCATTTTTCTAGCATAGCGCTCTGTCTTTTCCCTCTCCTCCACTCTCACCCTCTGCTCCTCAGACACGAAAGCCCTTCATGAAGTTGAGGTGGCTTGTCTATAAGGGACAGTTCGACATTTATTAGGGGAAGGGTGGTGGTTTTCCAAAACGATTGTTAAACTTTTGTTTTGCTTTGGGGAGGGTTATGTTTTTTACGTTCGCCCTTTTGCAAGTTTTACTATATCATGTATTCCATCCAAGACACTTGCGCCTCCCCTCTGTCAAGGTGTCTTGATACTTCCCTTATGCACTATGCTTTTCCTTTTGCAAACTATACCACAAGTCAATGTAGTCTACCAGTCTAACTGCCCTCTATCCACCATTCATAGTGACAATAGTGGTAGGTGGGATCGTTCGTCCAGATCTACAATATGCTAACTAGTAATCATACCACACATACATTAATTTAAAGCTGCAGTAATTTTCAGTAAATGCAGAGAGGCCAGGTATGTCATTGCTCATGAAAGAACAGTGAAGACATGAGACACACAGTACAAAAAGCTCCCCTATTGAGCTTGTTTAGGGACAATATTATTATCCTACCTAGACTAGCCTACAACACCACAATGAAATGAAAAAGTGCGTTATTGTTTTCAAGTGAGTACAAAATTATACTCTAGGTTGTAAACTGCAGTGAAAATCTCATTTGAATAACGACGCAAAAGCCCTGGGAGTTGAATATTTAATTCCATTAATTCCATTTGGACCAGTTGTGGGTCTACTCTGGACAGTTTATAATGTCTAGAAAGGCACAGTAGCTGGCCAGTCTGTCTGTATGTTAAGTTCTGATACTGAGATGCGCTATCTGTTCCTAAAATAATGTTGACGCATACCATAATGTTGAAGTGCCCGAAATCGGTATGCTTTGCTTATTGGTTCTGGTGCATTGGCACAGAAACCTGTTCATGGAACAATATTGTGAGTTGATTGTATGCGGGGGAGGGTGTACAGTGTTCTTTACAGTAAAAGGTAGAGGGGTCATGTGAAAATATGTCTAATGTTGGAGAGGGGAGTGTGTTTTTTTTAGGACACTTTAAGTTGGACAAGCCCCCGACGAACTGGCCATGAACTGAGCAATGTGCATCCCAGCTATGCCACTGAGCTGTAGATTATTCAATAGCATTTGTAAACAAACAGGAATTATTACGCATAGCTGTGTGACTAGGGACTAGGGAGGGACAGTCCTACATTCTCTAAAGAAGGCAGAAGTCGTTTTGGATGTTTTCATATGGCCACCAAGGTGAGTTGAATTTCCCCTCAAAGTTAAGAGGAATTAAATGAAGCGGGTCTGGTTGAATACTCGTCTGGTTCACAGATGTTCAGTTCAGGAAGACAGTGATGTATTTTTAAATGTCTGGAATTAACGGCCTTTGCTGTTAAATGACATGGGCCTATTGAAGTTTTCTACATTGCCTTTGGTGTGGAAAATGTGTTAAGGAAACTGATTTATGTGAAAGGTGGTTATGTCTCAGATCCACAGTCACTTTAGCACAGACAGCTCACACTCTCCAACACAGGGAGTTCCCACTCCTGACCAAGTGTAGCTGTCTGCTGGTCTAGATACTATGGAAAAACCTCTTAGTACTAAACCAAAGCAATGCATCGGTGTATTATGGACATGTGTAAAGCCAGGTAATCTGACGAGAGCGATGCTCTGAGGTGATCTGAGAGGTGTGTTTTCCACACTTACCACATCAACCTTACCCCTCATAGTACATTACCCCTCATAGTACATTACCCCTCATAGTATATTACCCCTCAGAGCACACAGACAGATACTGACATTACCCCTCAGAGCACACAGACAGACACTGACATTACCCCTCAGAGCACACAGACAGACACTGACATTACCCCTCAGAGCACACAGACAGACACTGACATTACCCCTCAGAGCACACAGACAGACACTGACATTACCCCTCGGAGCACACAGACAGACACTGACATTACCCCTCAGAGCACACAGACAGACACTGACATTACCCCTCGGAGCACACAGACAGACACTGACATTACCCCTCAGAGCACACAGACAGACACTGACATTACCCCTCAGAGCATACAGACAGACACTGACATTACCCCTCAGAGCACACAGACAGATACTGACATTACCCCTCAGAGCACACAGACAGACACTGACATTACCCCTCAGAGCACACAGACGTTACTGACATTACCCCTCAGAGCACACAGACAAACACTGACATTACCCCTCAGAGCACACAGACAAACACTGACATTACCCCTCAGAGCACACAGACAGATACTGACATTACCCCTCAGAGCACACAGACAGACACTGACATTACCCCTCAGAGCACACAGACAGACACTGACATTACCCCTCAGAGCACACAGACAGACACTGACATTACCCCTCAGAGCACACAGACAGACACTGACATTACCCCTCGGAGCACACAGACAGACACTGACATTACCCCTCAGAGCACACAGACAGACACTGACATTACCCCTCAGAGCACACAGACAGACACTGACATTACCCCTCAGAGCACACAGACAGACACTGACATTACCCCTCAGAGCACACAGACAGACACTGCCATTACCCCTCAGAGCACACAGACAGATACTGACATTACCCCTCAGAGCACACAGACAGACACTGACATTACCCCCCAGAGCACACAGACAGACACTGACATTACCCCTCAGAGCACACAGACAGATACTGACATTACCCCTCGGAGCACACAGACAGATACTGACATTACCCCTCGGAGCACACAGACAGACACTGACATTACCCCTCAGAGCACACAGACAGATACTGACATTACCCCTCAGAGCACACAGGCAGACACTGACATTACCCCTCAGAGCACACAGACAGACACTGACATTACCCCTCAGAGCACACAGACAGACACTGACATTACCCCTCAGAGCACACAGACAGATACTGACATTACCCCTCAGAGCACACAGACAGACACTGACATTACCCCTCAGAGCACACAGACAGACACTGACATTACCCCTCAGAGCACACAGACAAACACTGACATTACCCCTCAGAGCACACAGACAAACACTGACATTACCCCTCAGAGCACACAGACAGATACTGACATTACCCCTGAAATTCACACACTTATCAAGAGAACATCCCTGGTCATGCCTACTGCCTTTGATCTGGCGGACTCACTAAACACAAATGCTTCCACTTCAAGCCAATGAGAGTTGGCTGACCTATGCTTCCACTTCAGTCCAATGAGAGTTGGCTGACATATGCCTCAGCTTCAGCCCAATGAGAGATGGCTGACATATGCTTCCACTTCAGTCCAATGAGAGATGGCTGACCTATGCTTCCACTTCAGTCCAATGAGAGTTGGCTGACCTATGCTTCCGCTTCAGCCTAATGAGAGTTGGCTGACCTATGCTTCCGCTTCAGCCCAATGAGAGTTGGCTGACATATGCTTCCACTTCAGCCCAATGAGAGATGGCTGACCTATGCTTCCACTTCAGTCCAATGAGAGTTGGCTGACCTATGCTTCCGCTTCAGCCCAATGAGAGTTGGCTGACATATGCTTCCACTTCAGCCCAATGAGAGATGGCTGACCTATGCTTCCACTTCAGTCCAATGAGAGTTGGCTGACCTATGCTTCCGCTTCAGCCCAATGAGAGTTGGCTGACATATGCTTCCACTTCAGCCCAATGAGAGTTGGCTGACCTATGCTTCCACTTCAGTCCAATGAGAGTTGGCTGACCTATGCTTCCGCTTCAGCCCAATGAGAGTTGGCTGACCTATGCTTCCACTTCAGTCCAATGAGAGTTGGCTGACCTATGCTTCCGCTTCAGCCCAATGAGAGTTGGCTGACATATGCTTCCACTTCAGTCCAATGAGAGTTGGCTGACATATGCTTCCACTTCAGTCCAATGAGAGTTGGCTGACCTATGCTTCCGCTTCAGCCCAATGAGAGTTGGCTGACATATGCTTCCACTTCAGCCCAATGAGAGTTGGCTGACCTATGCTTCCACTTCAGTCCAATGAGAGTTGGCTGACCTATGCTTCCGCTTCAGCCCAATGAGAGTTGGCTGACCTATGCTTCCACTTCAAGCCAATGAGAGTTGGCTGACATATGCTTCCACTTCAAGCCAATGAGAGTTGGCTGACATAAGGTAATTTTCTTGTCATATACAGTTCCTAATGTTTAAAGTTATTCACAAAGAGGCTCATGGAGTGTTGACCTAGAATCAGTTCCTCCATGTCCATGCATTCTTATTAAATGTGATCTAAAAGGCTAAACTAACCCTAAATAAGCACTCCAACTCTGAGACATTTGATAAAATAGGGACTGTTCTATCTCAACCATGGACCATTAAAGAAGGGTTTGATCTGATGGGTTGAGTGATGCAGAAACTAATTTTCGAAAACTTTTGTCACACCACCCAATTTTGGAGAATAAACCGCATGAAATAATGCCTGGACAAGCATCTATAATGAATTCAACTCAATTGAAAAAGTAATCAAAAGAAGGCTACAACAACTTCAGGTAAGACACTGTATTTATTGTTGGCCCACTTTTTGAAATGTTAGTTCTTCTTGTGTAACACAACATGTAGTGGTGTAAAGTCCTTAAGTAAAAATACTTTAAAGTACTACTTAAGTCATTTTTGGGGGTATCTGTACTTTTACGTTACTATTTATATTTTTACTTTTACTTCACTCTATTCCTGTAACGGTTTTCTTGGTGAGAAGGAGAGTCGGACCAAAATGCGGCGTGTAGATTGCGATCCATGTTTATTGTGACTATAGCAACATGAATCCAAATACAAACAGTGCAAAATAATAAACGTAATGAAAACCGAAACAGCCTAAACTGGTGCAAAGTAACACTAAGGACAATCACCCACAAACACACAGTGAAACCCAGGCTACCTAAATATGGTTCCCAATCAGAGACAATGACTAACACCTGCCTCTGATTGAGAACCATATCAGGCCGGACATAGAAATAGACAAACAAGACATCCAACATAGAATGCCCACCCAGTTCACGTCCTGACCAACACTAAAACAAGGAAAACACACACGAACGATGGTCAGAACGTGACAGTACCCCCCCTCCAAGGTGCGGACTCCGGACGCACAACTTAAACCTATGGGGGAGGGTGTGGGTGGGCATCTGTCCGCGGTGGCGGCTCTGGCGCTGGACGTGGACCCCACTCCATAACAGTTTTAGTCCACCTCCTTAGCGTCCCTAGATAGGTGACCCTTCTTAATGACAGCTCGGGACAGAGGGTCAGCTCGAGACAGAGGGGCAGCTCGGGACAGAAGTAGCTCGGGACTGATGGGTAGCACAGCACTGAGAGGAAGCTCAGGCAGGTAGTTAGATCCGGCAGATCCTGGCTGGCTGGCGGTTCTGGCAGATCCTGGCCGGCTGGCGGTTCTGGCAGATCCTGGCCGACTGGCGGTTCTGGAAGATCCTGGCCGACTGGCAGATCTGGAAGATCCTGGCCGACTGGCAGATCTGGAAGAGTCTGGTCGACTGGCAGATCTGGAAGAGTCTGGTCGACTGGCAGATCTGGAAGAGTCTGATCGACTGGCAGATCTGGAAGAGTCTGGTCGACTGGCAGATCTGGAAGAGTCTGGTCGACTGGCAGATCTGGAAGAGTCTGGTCGACTGGCAGATCTGGAAGAGTCTGGTCGACTGGCAGATCTGGAAGAGTCTGGTCGACTGGCAGATCTGGAAGAGTCTGGTCGACTGGCAGATCTGGAAGAGTCTGGTCGACTGGCAGATCTGGAAGAGTCTGGTCGACTGGCAGATCTGGAAGAGTCTGGTCGACTGGCAGATCTGGAAGAGTCTGGTCGACTGGCAGATCTGGAAGAGTCTGGTCGACTGGCAGATCTGGAAGAGTCTGGTCGACTGGCAGATCTGGAAGAGTCTGGTCGACTGGCAGATCTGGAAGAGTCTGGTCGACTGGCAGATCTGGAAGAGTCTGGTCGACTGGCAGATCTGGCTGCTCCATGCTGACTGGCTGCTCCATGATGACTGGCAGCTCTGGCTGCTCCATGCTGACTGGCTGCTCCATGCTGACTGGCAGCTCTGGCTGCTCCATGCTGACAGGCTGCTCCATGCTGACTGGCAGCTCTGGCTGCTCCATGCTGACTGGCTGCTCCATGCTGACTGGCGGCCCTGGCTGCTCCATGCTGACTGGCGGCCCTGGCTGCTCCATGCTGACTGGCGGCCCTGGCTGCTCCATGCTGACTGGCGGCCCTGGCTGCTCCATGCTAACTGGCAGCTCCTTGCAGACTAGCAGCTCTGGCGGCTCCTTGCAGACTGGCAGCTTTGGCGGCATCCTGCAGACAGGCAGCTCTGGCGGCTCCTTGCAGACTGGCAGCTCCTTGCAGACTGGCAGCTCTATGCAGACTGGCAGCTCCTTGCAGACTGGCAGCTCCTTGCAGACTGGCAGTTCTGAACAGGCGGGAGACTCCGGCAGCGCTGTAGAGGAGGAAGGCTCTAACAGCGCTAGACAGGCGGGAGACTCCAACAGCGCTGGAGAGGAGGAGGGCTCCGACAGCGCTGGACAGGCGAGGCGCACTGTAGGCCTGATGCGTGGTGCTGGCACTGGTGGTACTGGGCCGAGGACACGCACAGGAAGCCTGGTGCGGGGAGCTGCTACCGGAGGGCTGGGGTGTGGAGGTGGTACTGGAAAAACCGGACCGTGCAGGCGCACTGGAGCTCTTGAGCACCGAGCCTGCCCAACCTTACCTGGTTGAATGCTCACGGTCGCCCTGCCAGTGCGGCGAGGTGGAATAGCCCGCACTGGGCTATGCAGGCGAACCGGAGACACCGAGCGCAAGGCTGGTGCCATGTAAGCCGGCCCAAGGAGACGCACTGGGGACCAGCTGCGTAGAGCCGGCTTCATGGCATTAGGCTCGACGCTCAATCTAGCCCGGCCAACACGCGGAGCTGGAATATACCGCACCGGGCTATGCACCCGCACTGGAGACACCGTGCGCACCACTGCATAACACGGTGCCTGTCCGGTCTCTCTAGCCCCCCGGTAAGCACAGGGAGTCTGCCCAGGTCTCCTACCTGGCGTAGCCATACTCCCTGTTAGCCCCCCCCCAAGAAATTTTTGGGGCTGCTTCTCAGGCTTCCATCCGCTACGTCGTGCTGCCTCCTCATATCTGCGCCTCTCCGCTTTCGCCGCCTCCAGTTCTTCTTTGGGGCGGCGATATTCTCCTGGCTGAGCCCAGGGTCCTCTTCCTTCTAATTCGTCCTCCCATGTCCATACCTCCTCTTTGGGCTGCTCCTTTGGGCGGCTACACTCCCCTGGTTTAGCCCAGGGTCCTCTCCCGTCGAGGATTTCCTCCCATGTCCAGAAATCCTTATTGCGCGTCTCCTCGCGCTGCTCCTGCCTGTTGACACGCTGCTTGGTCCTTTTGTGGTGGGTGATTCTGTAACGGTTTTCTTGGTGAGAAGGAGAGTCGGACCAAAATGCGGCGTGTAGATTGCGATCCATGTTTATTGTGACTATAGCAACATGAATCCAAATACAAACAGTGCAAAATAATAAACGTAATGAAAACCGAAACAGCCTAAACTGGTGCAAAGTAACACTAAGGACAATCACCCACAAACACACAGTGAAACCCAGGCTACCTAAATATGGTTCCCAATCAGAGACAATGACTAACACCTGCCTCTGATTGAGAACCATATCAGGCCGGACATAGAAATAGACAAACAAGACATCCAACATAGAATGCCCACCCAGTTCACGTCCTGACCAACACTAAAACAAGGAAAACACACACGAACGATGGTCAGAACGTGACAATTCCTAAAGAAAATAATGTACTTTTTACTCCATACATTTTCCCTGACACCCAAAAGTACATTTTGAATGGTTAGCAGGACAGGAAAATGGTTCAAGTCACGCATCAAAATCTCTGGTTATCCGTACATCTGCCAGAATCACTAATGCTTTTCTCATCTTTTTATTTTGTGATGATCATTTTCTTAGTTATTTTTTTTTGTTTAAAACAAATATGTATATTTATTTTTTAGGGGGTGTTTTGTTTGTAATTTATGTCTGAGTGTTGGAGAGTACCCCTGGCTATCCGTAAATACATTTTAAAAATTGTGTTGTTCAATGTTCCTAGAACTCTACCTTGTAGTTGGCTTGGACAGCAGCATCAGGACACCTGATAGGAATATGACATGCATCTTTACAGCTAATGATTCCAGGGAAGTTCCAATGTTCCTAGAACTCTACCTTGTAGTTGGCTTGGGCAGCAGCATCAGGACACCTGATAGGAATATGACATTCATCTTTACAGCTGATGATTCCAGGGAAGTTCCAATGTTCCTAGAACTCTACCTTGACAAACCGTTCACAGAGACAAACTGATATCTTTCCGACAGATAAGATCTAAACCAGGCAAGAACTTGTCCGTGTAGACCAATTTTGGGTTTCCAATCTCTCCAAAAGAATGTGATGATCAATGGTATCAAAAGCAGCACTGAGGTCTAGGAGCACGAGGACAGATGCAGAGCCTCGGTCTGATGCCATTAAAAGGTAATTTACCACCTTCACAAGTGCAGTCTCAGTGCTATGATGGGGTCTAAAACCAGACTGAAGCATTTCGTATACATTGTTTGTCTTCAGGAAGGCAGTGAGTTGCTGCGCAACAGCCTTTTCTAAAATTTTTGAGAGGAATGGAAGATTCGATATAGGCCGACAGTTTTTTATATTTTCTGGGTCAAGGTTTGGCTTTTTCAAGAGAGGCTTTATTACTGCCACTTTTAGTGGCAGTAATTGTTATCACAATTACATCATGAGTCATTAATCATGAAACATACACCCCCGCCCTTCTTCTCCCCGGAGAAATATTTATTCCTGTCTGCGCGATGAACTGAGAATCCAGCTGGTTGGACCGATGGTATATCCCAAGAGTGCCATGTTTCCATGACGCAGAGTATGTTACAATCCCTAATGTCTCTCAGGAAAGAGACCCGCGCGCTGAGCTTGTCAACTTTACTATTCAGAGACGGAACATTAGCGAGTAATGTACTCAGAAGCGGTGGGTGGTGTGCACTCCTACTAAATTGGACTAGAAGACCACTCTGAGTACCTCTTCTTCGCCAGCGCTGTTTTGGGTCGGCTTCTGGAATTGGTTTTGGGTCGGCTTCTGGGGGTGCGAACAAAGGATCTGCTTCAGGAAAGTTGTATTCCTGGTCGTGATGCTGGCAGTGCTGGTGAGTTACCGCCACTCTGATATCCAAAACTTCTTCCCGGCTGCATGTAATAACACAAAACATTTTCTGGGCTAACAATGTAAGAAATAATACATTTAAAAAAGTTTCCTAAGAGTAAGAAGTGAGGCAGCCCTCTCTGTCGACGCTCGTTTCAAGTCCTGGCACACCATCTCAATTGAGATTAGGTCTGGACTTTGACTTGGCCACTCCAAAACTTCAAATGTGTTGCTTTTTAATAATTTTCATGTAGACTTGATTGTGTGTTTTGGATCATTGTCTTGCTGCATGACCCAGCTGCGCTTCAGCTTCAGCTTACTGACGGAGGGCCTTCTATTAAGGCAAGTCGTCCAGGTCCTGAGGCAGCAAAGCATCCCTGAACCACCACTCTACCACCACCATGCTTGAAGTATGAAGTTCTTACTGTGGAATGCAGTGTTTGGTTTTCACCAGACATAATGGGACCCATTTTGTCCAAAAAGTTGACTCAAGTTTGTAAAGAAAAACCTGGAAGCACCTGATTAGTCACCAAGCCTCATGGAAGAATGTTGTGTGGACAGATGAGTCAAAAGTATAACTGCGTAACAGACTCTGCAGCCAGACCTTATTGCATCCGTGGCTGACGTGATCAGGGCAGTGTGACGACCCTCCCACCCTGTCTGCCAAATTCTTTCTCTCTGCTCTTGTTTTCCTTAATAGGATGTCGGTGTGTGGAGCTGGCAGGGTCGTCAGTGAAATGGGACACACCTGGGCCGGGTGTGTCCCGGGGATAAATACACCTTTCCCCCATTCATTGAGGAGACTCTCTCCATGCAGACACACTGTTGTTTTTGGTTGTGGCATTTTGGGGCTACTTTGTGTTTGTTTCTTTAGCACCACTCAACACCCCTCATTATCACCATCTATGAACGCATCCCTCACTTACACTACTGACTACACACACCGTTGTTACTGGTACACAGTTCACTTTCTTTAATAAATATATGTTTGTTATTTCTTTCTCTCCGTGTTGTCTCCCTCTTTGTTAAGGGCTACGAGCCGGTTCGTAAAAGCAGGGAAAAACAAACATGTTTCTAGGCTCTAAGATAAAATAACATGAAATGACTAAAGTCTTGATGCAATGGAAGAAATTAATGTTTTGGATTGCAATACATGTTAATGTCAATAACATGCGTGTCAGTCTCTCCGTTCAGAGTGGAGGAGAGATTTACTGCATCACTACTGGTCTTTGTAAGAAGTACTGATGTGTTGAAAGTACCGAATTGTTTGTTCAGTCAGTTAACCCACAGCTCAAAAACCCAAACATACCCCTCAAGACACGCAATCTGGGGTCTCTTCACGGTCCCCAAATCCAGAACAGAGGCTGGGAAATGCACAGTACTGTACATGGCCATGGCTACACCTCAGGTAACTCAGGCAAGCAATAAAATCAGTTTTGAAAAATGGATAAAACACCTCAAGGAACAACGTGGACTGTGAAGAGACACACACTCTAATACATTATTCGTAGAATTGTTCCTTTTTTATCATTTTTTAGTCGTGTTCTTTAATCGTAGTGTTCTTAGTGTTTCTGTTCCTTGTCATTAGTGTTGTGATTTATGTCATGTTCTATGTTCTGTGTTCTAGGTTCTATGTTCTATGTTCAGCCTATGGGGGTCCAAACAAAAATCAGAAGTCAGGTTTATATGTACATTGTGAGGATTTGTATGAGGCATGTGTGGCCACAATACTAAGCAATGGGAACAGGAACACTGTTATTCATTGACCATTAGTCTTTGGTATTTATAGATTGCACAATCCTTTTAATGACCATTTATGTATAAATAAGTTGACATTTCCATTCATGTCTCAATGTGTGGTTGAATGAAAAGTCATGAGACAATGCACAAATATTTGCGAGCCACAGCCTTGCCAAAAACAACAGTTCTTTTATTTAGAAGTCTCAGAGTATCGGCTCTGTGCCCTGAGACTGGGACCAAAGCAACTGACTCAGAACCTGTGGAAACACACACACACAAATAGGCGCACACACACACACACACACACACACGCACACACGCACACACGCACACGCGCACACACGCGCACACACGCATACAGCAAAAGTTCCAGTAGCCACAGCACTCTGTCTTGATAGGGTAATAAGGACAGTTGTAATGCTTCAAAGTTAGCCAATTATTCCTCACTTTTTAATTTCCAACACTTTCAAGAGGTATACTTTTCTCTCTAAATCAGTAGTGTATTATTTACATTCAATATATCATTTTTCCTCAGTAGATTATTTCCATGCAAGAGATCACTACTCCCTCTGATAATCCAAGATGATTCATGTGTAATTCTGTGTCTGAGACCCAGCGTCCTCCATAGGGCTACACCAACAGTGTAGACTTTACCGTGGAATGCTTACTTACAAGCTCTTAACCAACAGTGTAGACTTTACCGTGGAATGCTTACTTACAAGCCCTTAACCAACAGTGTAGACTTTACCGTGGAATGCTGACTTACAAGCCCTTAACCAACAGTGTAGACTTTACCGTGAAATGCTTACTTACAAGCCCTTAACCAACAGTGCAGTTCAAGAAGAAGAAAATATTTAACAAGTAGACTAAAATAAAAAGTAATAATAAAAAGTAACACAATAAGAATAACAATAACAAGGTTAAATACAGGGGCACCGGTACCGAGTCAGTGTGCAGGGGTACAGGCTAGTTGAGGTAATCTGTACATGTAGGTGGGGGTCAATGTAAATTGTCTGGTGGCGATTTTATGAATTGTTCAGCAGTCTTATGGCTTGGGGGTAGAAGCTGTTGAGGAGCCTTTTGGTCCTAGACTTGGCGTTCCGGTACCGCTTGCTGTGTGGTAGCAGAGATAACAGTCTATAAATTGGGTGCCTGGAGTCTCTGACAATTTTATGGGCTTTCCTCTGACACCGCCTATTATATAGGTCCTGGATGGCAGGAAGCTTGGCCCCAGTGATGTACTGGGCCGTTCACATTACACTCTGTAGTGCCTTACGATCAGATGCCGAGCAGTTGCCATACCAGGCGGTGATGCAACCGGTCAGGATGCTCTCGAAGGAACTTGAAACTCTTGAACCACTCAACTATAGCCCCGTCGATGTGAGTGGGGGCCTGTTCGGCCCGCCTTTTCCAGTAGTCCACGATCAGCTTCTTAGTCTTGCCCACATTGAGGGAGAGGTTGTTGTCCTGGCACCACACTGCCAGTTCTCTGACCTCCTCCCTATAGGCTGTCTTATCATTGTCGGTGATCAGGCCTAACACTGTTGTGTTGTCAGCAAACTTAATGATGGTGTTAGAGTCGTGTTTGACCACGCAGTCATGGGTGAACAGGAAATACAGGAGGGGACTAAGCACACCCCTGAGGGGCCCCAGTGTTATCGATCAGCGTGGCAGAGGTGTTGTTGCCTACTCTTACCACTTGGGGGAGGCCCGTCAGGAAGTCCAGGTCCTTAGCTTAGTGATGAGCTTCGTGGGCACTATGGTGTTGAACGTTGAGCTGTAGTCAATGTACAGCATTCTCACCTATGTGTTTATTTTGTCCAGGTGAGAAAGGGCAGTGTGGAGTGCGATTGAGTCATACGTGGATCTGTTGGGGCGGTACGCGAATTGGAGTGGGTCTAGGGTGTCCGGGAGGATGCTGTTGATGTGAGCCATGACCAGCCTTTCAAAGTACTTCATGGCTACCGCGGTGAATGCTACGGGGCGGTAATCATTTGGGCAGGTTACCTTTGCTTCGCTTCGCTTGTGGTGGTCTGCTTGAAACATGTAGGTATTACAGACTCAGTCAGGGAGAGTTTGAAAATGTTAGTAAAGACACTTGACAGTTGGTCCACGCATGCTTTGAGTACACGTCCTGGTAATTCATCTGTCCCAGCGGCTTTGTGAATGTTGACCTGTTAAGGTTTTGTTCACATCTGCTACCGAGAGCGTTATCAGACAGTCATCCAGGACACCTGGTGCTCTCGTGCATGCTTCAGTGTTGCTTGCCTCGAAGCAAGCATACAGTGCCTTGCGAAAGTATTCGGCCCCCTTGAACTTTGCGACCTTTTGCCACATTTCAGGCTTCAAACATAAAGATATAAAACTGTATTTTTTTGTGAAGAATCAACAACACAATCATGAAGTGGAACGACATTTATTGGATATTTCAAACTTTTTTAACAAATCAAAAACTGAAAAATTGGGCGTGCAAAATTATTCAGCCCCCTTAAGTTAATACTTTGTAGCGACACCTTTTTCTGCGATTACAGCTGTAAGTCGCTTGGGATATGTCTCTATCAGTTTTGCACATCGAGAGACTGACATTTTTTCCCATTCCTCCTTGCAAAACAGCTCGAGCTCAGTGAGGTTGGATGGAGAGCATTTGTGAACAGCAGTTTTCAGTTCTTTCCACAGATTCTCGATTGGATTCAGGTCTGGACTTTGACTTGGCCATTCTAACACCTGGATGTGTTTATTTTTGAACCATTCCATTGTAGATTTTGCTTTATGTTTTGGATCATTGTCTTGTTGGAAGACAAATCTCCGTCCCAGTCTCAGGTCTTTTGCAGACTCCATCAGGTTTTCTTCCAGAATGGCTCCATCCATCTTCCCATCAATTTTAACCATCTTCCCTGTCCCTGCTGAAGAAAACCAGGCCCAAACCATGATGCTGCCACCACCATGTTTGACAGTGGGGATGGTGTGTTCAGCTGTGTTGCTTTTACGCCAAACATAACGTTTTGCATTGTTGCCAAAAAGTTCGATTTTGGTTTCATCTGACCAGAGCACCTTCTTCCACATGTTTGGTGTGTCTCCCAGGTGGCTTGTGGCAAACTTTAACCGACACTTTTTATGGATATCTTTAAGAAATGGCTTTCTTCTTGCCACTCTTCCATAAAGGCCAGATGTGTGCAATATACGACTGATTGTTGTCCTATGGACAGAGTCTCCCACCTCAGCTGTAGATCTCTGCAGTTCATCCAGAGTGATCATGGGCCTCTTGGCTGCATCTCTGATCAGTCTTCTCCTTGTATGAGCTGGAAGTTTAGAGGGACGGCCAGGTCTTGGTAGATTTGCAGTGGTCTGATACTCCTTCCATTTCAATATTATCGCTTGCACAGTGCTCCTTGGGAAGTTTAAAGCTTGGGAAATCTTTTTGTATCCAAATCCGGCTTTAAACTTCTTCACAACAGTATCTCGGACCTGCCTGGTGTGTTCCTTGTTCTTCATGATGCTCTCTACGCTTTTAACGGACCTCTGAGACTATCACAGTGCAGGTGCATTTATACGGAGACTTGATTACACACAGGTGGATTGTATTTATCATCATTAGTCATTTAGGTCAACATTGGATCATTCAGAGATCCTTATTGAACTTCTGGAGAGAGTTTGCTGCACTGAAAGTAAAGGGGCTGAATAATTTTGCATGCCCAATTTTTCAGTTTTTGATTTGTTAAAAAAGTTTGAAATATCCAATAAATGTCGTTCCACTTCATGATTGTGTCCCACTTGTTGTTGATTCTTCACAAAAAAATACAGTTTTATATCTTTATGTTTGAAGCCTGAAATGTGGCAAAAGGTCGCAAAGTTCAAGGGGGCCGAATACTTTCGCAAGGCACTGTAAAAGGGCATTTAGCTCATCTGGTAGGCTCGCATTACTGGGCAGCTTGCGTCTGGGTTTCCCTTTGTAGTCCAAAATAGTTTTCAAACCCTGCCACATCCGACGAGCGTCATTGCCGTTGTAGTGGGATTCAATCTTAATCCTGCATTGACGCTTTGCTTGTTTCATGGTTCGTCTGAGGGCATAGTGGGACTTCTTATAAACGTCCGGATTAGTCTCCTGCTCCTTGAGAGCTCTAGCCTGTAGCTCAATGCGGATGTTACCTGTAATCCATGGCTTCTGGATGGGATATGTACGTACAGTCACTGTGGGGACGACGTCATCAATGCACTTATTGATGAAGCTGATGACTGAGATGGTGTATTCCTCAGTGCCCATTGGATGAATCCCGGAACATATTCCAGTCTGTGCTAGCAAAACAGTCCTGTAGTGTAGCATCCATGTCATTTGACCACTTACGTATTGAGCGAGTCACTAGTTCTTCCTGCTTTAGTTTTTGCTTGTAAACAGGAATTAGGGGGATATAATTATGGTCAGGTT